>NW_006408583.1:11898661-11907482 GCF_000296735.1 Chrysochloris asiatica
AGGTTGGCCCAGGATCGAACATTGTTTCGTTCTGCTGTGCATGGGGTCGCTATGAGTTGGTTCTGACTCGATGGCACCTGACGACGACGACAATATCTATATCTATATCTACACATACATACACACATATATATGTATGTATGTATATATTTATATACGTGTGTGTGTGTGTGTGTGTATATATATATATATTTAGTTGTTGTTAAGTGCCGTCGAGTCAGTTCTGATCCATAGCGATCTTATATAGGGTTTCCAAGGAGCAGCTGGTAAGCTTGAACCGGCAACCTTGTGGTTTGTGGTTAAAACTGACTTTGTAATCCAGTACATTATCCCACAGCGCCACATCAGGACTCTTGGTATATATATGTCTATATACAACATATACAGATACACACACAACACGCACAAATTATCTCCTCAAGAAGAGGCTAGGGGATGGATGGAGGGCTCTTCTTCAGTCAATATGAAAGTCAACCACCCTGAGGAAGTTCCAAGACTGAACCACAAGGAAAACTTTATTTCATGAATCTATGAAGAAAAAGACCCATTCCAGATGTTTGCTAACACCCTCAGGCAGAGATGAAAGTATACTAAAAGAAATGCTTGAGGCAGAAAGGCTACATGGCTTCAAAGCGGGAAAGAATTTCCACATACATACCCTACTATACGAATCTCCACCAGCAAAGAAGTGAAATATGAGCAGCTGAAGTGATTCCATTTTAATAAAAAGTAGCGAGCAGACAGAGCAAATGAATGCC
Organism: Chrysochloris asiatica; assembly: GCF_000296735.1. Classification (NCBI taxonomy): domain Eukaryota; kingdom Metazoa; phylum Chordata; class Mammalia; order Afrosoricida; family Chrysochloridae; genus Chrysochloris; species Chrysochloris asiatica. Next base: position 11,899,420 of record NW_006408583.1, read on the forward strand.
CTGATTAAGTAAAGCACAGCTGTCTTGTCTAATGATAGTAGGAAATCAGGTGGCATTTCTATGACTCACGTACACTTGGTATAGCTGTTCCCCTGTACTTTAATCTTCCTGGTGACAACCTTATGAATTACTACTCAAAGGGTTGCTATCTTTTGGAAAGGACTTCATGAGTATGTCTGTAAAATTCAAATGCAAATAAATCCTCAACCTAATATTAATTTAGTGACTCTTTTATTCATTCATTCAACAGGTATTTAATGAGTGCCTACTTTGTGCCAGGTATTGCTGTAGGTGCTTAAAAAATGAAAGAGGCAATGATCCTTGCCCGTGTGGGACACAAATGTAATAATAAATACACTAGCTAATATGGTAGCCATGTTTGACAGCAGTAAATGCTATGGGAAACATTCAAAGTGCACAGTCAGAGCATGGAAGTGGATTGTGTATAAGCTTCATGGTTGCAGTGAGCTTTGAGCAAACACTTGGGGAAGATAAAAAGATAACTATGCTGCTATCTTGAGGTAAAGAACTTTTATTAAGTTACAGCTGGCACATAGGCCACCAAGACAGGTGCATGTTTGGTCTGTTCAAGAAACAGCAGGGGAATCCTGAAAAAGTTAAAACACATAACTAGTATGTTGTTGTAGTTTTAAGTGCTGTCAAGTTGGTTCTGACCCATAGTGACTCTGTATAAGGTTTCCAAGGAGTGGCTGATAAGTTTGAACCACTGACCTTCAAGTTCCAACTGATCTTGCAGTGGAGTGCTTATCCTACAGCGCCACACCAGGATATGACCCAGCAATTACACTACCAGAAACATGCCACAAAAAATTGAAAGCAGGGACTTAAACAGATACTGGTACACCAATGTTCACTGCGGCATTGTTCACAAAAACCAAAAGGCAGGAACCATCTCAACGTCTATCAACTCATGAATGGTGGTGGTTATGTGCTGTGGAGTCGGTTCCGGCTCATACTGACTCTGAGTAGGGTTTCCAAGGCTGTAAATCTTTCAGGAGCAGAAAGCCTCAACTTTCTCAGGCGAAACAGCTGTAATTTCAGCTGCTGACCTTGAGGCTAGCAGCCAGACTCATAACCACTACACTACCAGAGTTCCTTATCATATATATACAATGGAATATTATTTCAACACAAAAAGAAAGTTCTAATACATGATACAGCATGAATGAACTTAGAAAATACTATGCTAAGTGAAAGAAGTCAGCTACAAAGGACAAATACTATGAGCGCATAGAGACAGAAAGTTACTGCAAGCTAAAGGAGAGAGAAATGGGGAGTTACTGCTTAAAGTGTACAGAGTTCTGTTGGGAGGGGTGAAAAAGTTTTGGAAATACACAGTGGTGATGGTTTCACAAAATTGTACTGGTGTGATTAATGCCACTTGAAAACAGGTCACACAACTGAAGACTGAAAATGACAAATCTATGGTGTGTATATTTCACCAAAACAAAGAGAGAAATGGCAGGAGTAAGAGATAGACAGAGGGTCGTACAAACCGTTGTTCACTGCGGCTTCTACTATGAATGAAATACAGAGCGCAGACAAGATTCTGAGCAAAGGAGTGGCATGCTTTGACTTAGTATTTAAATGATCACTTTGTGATTATAGAGAAAGCAGAAGAAAAAGGAGCAAGGGTGGAAGCAGGGAGACCAGTTAGTAAGAGGGTGAGATGTTGAAGGTAACAGGAAACACGGTACACAAGGTCACACTGATCACAGGTGAGGAGATCATGCTGAACCCTCTACATAATAAATCCCTAAATTTCTTGGACTAATTAAAACTGTCTCTTATCTGTTATATGAAGATCACCTGATGGGTTACACTTGCTTCCAAACAATTTCTTGATGTTTCTTGTTGTTGTTGTCAAGTGCCATCGAGTCGTTTCTACCAACCTTGTGGTTCAAACTGACCTTGAGATCCAGTCCTTATCCTATGGTGCCACACCAGGACTCATTAATGGAGAAGACCATAAATAAGAAGCAGACTGTCTGGAGACTACTACTGGCTCTGGACCCAGAGTACTGATGCTTTGTGTTGTTAAGGTGGTGCCAACTCAGAGAGACCCTGCACAGGGCTTCTGAGGCTGTAAGATTTTACAGAGCAGAAAGCCTCATCTTTTGCCCACAGAGCAGCTGGTGGATTCAAACTGCTGCCTTTATGGTTAGCAGTTCAATGTGTAACCCATTACGCTACCAGGGCTCCTTCTCTGGACTAAGATTTTGTCAAAATGAAGAACATCATTTTTATTCGTTCCAATTTAAAGAACAAGGCATACGAGCAATTTTGCAGCTGTCCTCTAAGTTTCTATTATTGACTAATGTCCCTGAACTGGGGGTAAGTAGAGAGTGTACATTGAACTGAAGACAAAAGAAAACCGAAATAGGAAAGGAAACGTAAGCCAATGCTACTGTAACATACACAATGGCATAAACATGAGAAATTAAGAATGTAGAAATCTCGAGCAACATTCATTACCAATATATCTACTTAGCATATAATTTTTATAATCCTCTATTATATTAAGAGGGCTACACTAAAACCAAAATATTTCCGCTAAGCACTCTTACCTAGAGAACATGTGCGTACAGCAATAGGAACTGACTGTGGACGCCGTGGCACAGACTATGCCCTGTGCCACCATCTGTGTCCTGCATAACCTTTTGAATGCATGACCTTTAAGTTGCTGAAGGTTGCCTCAGAATTTGGCTCAGTTTGATCGAAACATCTGTTCTCCTTGCAGGTAAACGTTAAGGATTTTTTTTCTCAGTTGGATTCAGAACACAGCAAGTGAGCCCTTGTCTGTCCAATCATACAGACCCCAACCCTTGTAAATCAAGTTCTGGGAGGACAACAGCAGGTCCACATTCCATCACCCTTTCCCAGCCAGTAGGCCAACTGACTGCTGTGAGAACTGCTCTTACCATGTCATCAAATCAGAGCATGGTGAGAAGAGGGACTAGAAGAGGCATCTGCAGAATTCCCCAAATGGAGTGACTTTGGAACATTGACAGATGCATCTGTCATCTTCTACCTTCAACTAACCTGATGCCCACTGGCCCGGCACAGAAGAGCTGTCCAAGATCGACTCCAATTCTTTCACATTATTTTCACAAGTCTCGACAAGGAAGGCCTGGTGCTTCTTAGCCTTTTTAATTAAGAAAACAAAAATTACATATTAGGTCAAGTATTATAAGAGCTACAGATTTTCTGTGTTTGGATTTGTACAATACAATTGAGTATAAACAAGTTAACAATCACTCTATTCAAACATAGTATTAATAAATCTTTCTGTATTAATCACAGCTTTTACTTGGCTTAATGTAATAATGTGCAAAGTCTCATTAGCAATTTACTGAGAGCTTGCCTAGTGCCTGGCATTATTCAAAATATTTTTTATATAGTAGGTATTTCTATCCTTATAACAATCCCATAAGAGAAGCGCTATTATTATTATCTTGATTTTACAGAATAGAAAACAGACACCGAGTAATTAAAGACGACATTAAAAGATGATGCTTCCAGTTGTGTGGCAAGTTGTCAGATGGTTGTCAAAAGTGAAAGCAGTAGGACCAATCAGAAGGTACTGTAGCCGTCTACTCAAGAAGGAACTGCAAGAAAGCTTGTAAGCCCGTCTTCAGCCTATAACTGACTGGAATACCTAAAAGGGGTTCTAGAGCTTGCCCAGTGAAATAGGCTTCTTGCAGAGACTTTGTAGTGTATAGGACTTTAGGTGGAATCCTGAGCCCCATCCAGAACCTTCTGAGGTGGAACATTCCCACTAGAAAGAACAAGCAGACCAGCCTGGAACAGCTAGAGTAACAGAAGAAACATCTTCAAATAAATATCTGCAGGGAAAACCCTAAACAAAAATGGGAGTATGGTTGGCTACTACAAGAATAAGCAAGTTAATTGCTGGGAAGTCATAAAGGCAAGCAATCAAGTCCCTTCAGGACAAACCCCTCTCCAAGACTGAAACTCAAACTGAGAACATGAGCAGGCATGTAAACTTGCTGGTGACCACAATTTGCTGGAAGAGGAAGAAAGGCAGCAATGAAGAAATGGGCTGAATTCAACCACACTCCATAGACTCCCATTGACCTTGAGAAGAGAGAGAGAAGAGGAAGAACTGGTTGGTCCAAAGTGTGGTGAGACCTGAGGACTCCTAAGCCCATGCACAAGGACATAACCACAGAAGGCTAGAGCTGAGAGTGAAGCATCCAGCTGATATGAAGTGAGGGGAGATGCACAAGAACACCCAAACTTGTAGATAGCACCCATTTGACCTAGCCTTGATGTCTTGATAATTAGAACTCAACTAGAAGAAGATTTAAAAAAAACAAAATTTTTTTTGATAAAGGAAATAAGGGTAATTCAAACAATTTGATTAACTTGACCTATACTCATGGAAGTAGTAGCTCAAAATACCAACTGAGAGGGAAGGAGTATTCATATCAAGTATTAATCCTATCCCCTATGTATACAGTGTAGATAAGGATGGGCAATTTAGACACTGGCTACCTAAAATGAGGTAGTGATAAAGGCATGAAGTGACCTGCTTACAAGTTTTCAAGAGGAAGTTTAGTTTAGTTTAAGAGTGTGCAGGGGAAAATAGAGCATCCACTGAATAGTTTTCATCTTGTCTAGATGGGTCTTGTCTAGAGATGGAGATAAGATTAGTCATCATGAGTAATTGTGACTGTCACAACTGCAAAGGTACAAGTTTTGTAACAAAAAAGGGGGAATAGTTAATCTTACAGTCCAGAAACAGAGGACCCCAGGACCACCAAGGGAGAAGAGCACAAGAGGAAAGCAGGACCCTATCCAGAGAAGCAGCAACACCAGAGATGGAGGGAGAGATAAAGACATGGAAAGAGGGTGAAGCTGAGGACTCTAGACTCATGGAAAGAGAGACACTGAGTACTGGCGGCCAGGAGGCAGGCTTTCAGAATGTGCCCTTGCATTGTTTAAATGATTATATATTCCTGAGTGTTTTTGTGTATATCTCCCTACCCCACCCCATCCCACCCCACCCCACACCCCAAAAAAAAAACTGAGGGAATGGAAGCAAATACTGTTGAATGATGATGTACCAAGGAAATTGTAATCATTACAATGAAACAATGGTGTAAAACCAATGTCTTCCCATGTAACTATCACTTAATTCACAATAAGAAGAAGAAAAAAGAAGTGACTGCAAGCAGAGAAACGGGGATGGGGGATGACTGCTCTGGAAAGATACTTAGAGAGTAGAATGGCCAGACTTTGGTAATGTTACATTGGATTTGACTGCATGGACTGGATTAAGTTGAAATGGAATGAGATGGATTGGACTGCGCTGAATTGGACTGGATTGGAATGGATTAGATTAAATTGTGTTGAATGAGGTTGTTGTTGTTAGGTGCCATCGAGTCGGTACCAACCCATAGCAACCTTATGCACAGCAGAACGAAACACTGCCCAATCCTGGGCCAACCTCACTACTTTTGCCACGCTTGAGTCCATCGATGCTGTCACTTGGCAAATCCATCTCGTTGGGGGTCTTCCTCTCTTTCTCTTACCCTCCACCTTACCAAACATGATGTCCTTCTCCAGCGACTGGTTCCTCTTAACAATATGTCCAAAGTATGAGAGATGAGGTTTGACCATCTTGGCCTCCAAGGAGTACTCTGCACTTCTTCCAAAACGGATCTGTTGGTTCTTTTGGCAGCCCATGACACTTTCAATATTCTCCTCCAACACCATAACTCAAAAGCATCAATTCTTCTACAGTCTTCCTTAGTCACTGTCCAGCTTTCACATGCATATGAAGTTATTGAAAATACTATAGTGTGGGTCAGGCATACCATAGTCCTCAAGCTGACATCTTTGCTCTTCAACACTTTAAAAAGGTCTTGTGCAGCAGATTTGCCTAATGCAATACGTCGTTTGACTTCTTGATTGCTGCTTCTATGAGTGTTGATAGTTGATCCAAGAAGAATGAAGTCCTTGACAACTTCAATCTTTTCTCCGTTGATAAGAATGTTGTTTATTGTTCCAGTGGTGAGGAGTTTTGTTTTCTTTACATTAAGATGTAATCCATACCAAAGGCTGGATCATCAGTAAATGTTTTAAGCCTTCTTCACTTTCAGCAAGCAAGAATGAGGTTGTTGTTGTTGTTAACTGCCATTGAGTCGGTTCCGACCCATAGCGATCCTGTACAGGGTTTCTGAGGCTATAAATCTTTACAGAAGTAGAAAGCCTCATCTTTCTCCCTTGGATCAGCGGCTGGTAGTTTCAAACTGCTGACCTTAAGGTTCACAACCTAATTCGTAACCACTATGCTACCAGAGGTAGAAGTGGTCAAATAAAAGGAAGAATCAAGGCTGATTCAAAGATTTTAGGCTAGAAGCTATTTTTTGTTGTTGTTGTTGTTGTTGTTGTTGTTGTTGTTAAGTGCCATGGAATCAGTTCCAACTCTTATCAACCCTTTGTACGGTTTCCAAGAAGCAGCTGGTGGGTTTGAACTGCTGACCTACAGTCCAGTGCATTATCCTGTAGTGTCACACCAGTAAGAACTGAGTAGATATTACTAGTTAGATGAAAACGATAGTGTTAGAAAAGATGATTTTGCTGTTTTTATTTATTTACTTGCTTGTTTGCTTTTGGCTAGGACTATGAAACGTACATTGTATTTTGATTATATTCCATTAGAAATACTTATAAGACTTCCCCAGAACAAGCACAATGACTAGAAAAAAAAACAGACCCTCAATATATGTCTTTGTATGAACAAACAACAAAGTAGATAAATATGAGCTACATACTTGGAACCAACTTAATACAAAGATTCAACTAAATTCCTATTTCAACAACAATTCTTCTCATTCAATATAGGACTCAATCCTGACTAAATTACTGAGCTGGTACGGCACTGCAGGATAAAGGACTGGACTGCAAGGCTGGCTTGAACCACAGGTCAGGGGTTCAAACCCACTAGCCGCTCCTCAGAAACCCTATACAAGGTCACTGAGAGTCAGAAACCAACTTGATGGTACTTAACAACAACAACATGCAATCACAGCTGTTCCCTTACACCATGTGATTTATGATTTTGCTCATTCAGTCTTCCCATGAACTCCTGGTCTGGTTAGCCTATAAGCATATAAGCACGGCACACTGGTTCAACCTTAAACTTAAATCATCCCAGTCATTCCAAAAATCACATTCTTTCAAATCCAAGCAATGAAATATTTAAATTTAGATTTAGGTCAGAGATGTAGCCTATCACTATTTGCCAGGAGAATAAAAGAGACTGGCTAGGATCTATAATAGGATATCTTGTTTTTAATTCCAATTTACACAAGCCAGTCTAAACGGTACCTTTAGATACCATTTTGGTTCGAGGGTTCCTTTGGACCAGTATAAATAATACTGTATAAATAACAATAATAATATCAGTATAAATAATAATCTTTGGAAACTTAACCAGCTAAAAAGTATGAGGGTAAATAAAAAAATAGTCCTACGTTGGTTCCAGTTCCTACATACCTGTGTTTATTCCAAACAAAATATGCTTAAACATGTCTCTGGGAACAGTGGATGGCTGCAGATAAATTCCCTCAGTAACACATTTACTGTCTTAGTAGAGGATCTTCAAATTAAAGGTCCAAGCAAAACAGTGGCTTCTGAGGGGAAGCCTGGGACATTTTAGTTCAAAGCAGAGTTTTTCTTGAAAGGTTATGGAGATTTTTTAAGGATCCCCAAGGGATAATCTTGATAAATTTTCTCAAGGACACAGAACAATCAAAGAGGCATATTAGGAAAAAGTTTTAAGAGAATGGAAAACTGCATTGGTGAGAAAAAAGCCAGGAAAGTCACGCCAAAAAGAACTTTTTTTCCCCCTATCACAACAGTGCACCTACTTATTCTTCAAGGGTCGCAAGGGTTGTCCTAAGAATCGTTAAAAAACCTTCCTCCATCCAGCCTATAGCCCTGACCTTGCCTCTTTAGGTTTCTTTTTCTTTCCAAAACTCAAAAACATTTAAAAGAAATGTGATTTGAAT
>NW_006408583.1:11907696-11915919 GCF_000296735.1 Chrysochloris asiatica
TAAGTGCCGTCGAGTCGGTTCCGAACCATAGCGACCCTGTACAGGGTTTCCGAGGGTGTAAATCTTTACGGGAGTAGAAAGCCTCATCTTTCTCCCACAGAGCGGCTGGTAGTTTCAAACCGCTGACCTTAAGGTTCGCAGCCCGATTCGTAACCACTACGCTACCAGGGCTCCTTAAGTAGCAGGGTTAGAAAGATGGAAACATCGCCTTCAGAAATGTATAGACCTAACTGGAGAATATGTCAAGGGACAATAGCTTTACATTTTGATCTTTCTGTTTAATAAAGGCTTTTGTAGTAGTATTTATTGACTAACCCTTCTATTAAGCTTCATTGGACTTCTAATTGAACCAACAATGTCTAATTATCTGATCTAATTCTGAATCAAGTACACCGGGTGGGGGAAACATTACTAGTCATTTCCTAAACTTTCCAAATCATAACAAGGTTCATAAAAGAGTTTTCCAATCAAAGCTTTCGCTCCCTACCACTACTCCCATGAAAAGAGACACATACTCCTGCTCCTCCTAGAGAGCAGAGACTTCAGACTCCAAGAGACTCATACAATAGCTGTAAACCAAGTGAATCATCAAAACACTAAGAATGCACTGCCAAATGAGTTAGTAACGATATTCAAATAGCAGAGCATGCCTAATCTTATCTTTTAAAAACTCATTTAACCCTCCAAGATTGAAACTCAAAGGGAACGCATGAGCACACATGTAACCTTGCTAGCGACCATGTTGGTCTATTGGTGAATGAAAGAAGGGGAAAGGCAGCAATGAATATGGGCTGAGTTCAACCACACTCCACAGATTCCCGTTGACCTGGAGAAGAGAGAGAGAAGAGGAAGGGCTGGTTGGTCCAAAGTGTGGTGAGACCTGAGGACTCCTGAGCCCATGCACAAGGACATAGCCACAGAGGGCTAGAGCTGAGAGTGAAGCATCCAGCTGATATGAAGTGAGGGGAGATGCATAAGAACACAGAAACTTGCAGATAGCACCCATTTGACCTAGCCTCAATATCTTGATAATCAGAACTCAACTAGAGGAAGATTAAAAAAAAAAAAAGTTTTTTTGATAAAGGAAATGAGTATAATAAATTACTACAATTTGATGAACTTGACCTATGCTTATGGATGTAGTAGCTCAAAATACGAACTGAGAGTGAAGGAGTCTTCACATCAAGTATCAATCCTATCCCCTCTGTATACAGGGTAGCTGTTGTTGTTGTTGTTGTTAGGTACCATCAAATCGGTACCAACTCATAGTGACCCCTATGCACAACAAAACGAAACACTACCCGGTCCTGGGCCAACCTCACAATTGTTGCCATGCTTGAGCCCACTGATACTGCCACTTTGCCAATCCATCGCACTGGGAGTCTTCTTTCATCTTTCTGACCCTCCATCTTACCAAACATGATATCCTTCTCCAGTGACTGGTCCCGCCTGACAATATGTCTGAAGTATGAGAGACGAAGTTTGATCATCCTAGCCTCTGGCTGCACTTCTTCCAACACAGATCTGTTTGTTCTTCTGGCAGCCCGTGGTACTTTCAATATTCTCCTCCAACACCATAATTGAAATGTGTCAATTCTTCTATGACCTTCCTTATTCACTGTCCAGCTTTCGCATGCATATGAGATTATTGAAAATACCATGGTTTGGGTCAGGCGCACCTTAGTCTTCAAGCTGACATCTTTGCTCTTCAACACTTGAAAATGGTCTTGTGTTGATAAGAACGTTGTTTATTGATACAGTGGTGAGGATTTTTGTTTTCTTTACATTAAGATGCAATCTATACCAAAGACTGTACAGAAGAGTAGTGGTTCCCTTGCCTGCTATTGTAAAATAGATACTGGAGGGGGAGAGAAAGGAATAGCCATAAACATTACCATAGAAAGCTTGTAAGTCCATCTCCTGCCCATAACTGATTGGAATACCTAAAATGGAGCTAGAACTTGCCCAGTGAAAGAGGCTTCCTGAGAGCCTTTGCATTATATAAGACACCCTAAGTGGAATCCTGATCCAGAATCTTCTGAGGTGGGTAATTTCCATTTGAAAAGACAAGTAGATCAGCCTGGAGCAGCTAGAGGAACAGAATATACTTCTTGAAAGAAAGACCAGCAGGAAAAATCAAAAACAATGACAGCAGTCTGACTGACTACTAGAAGAGAAAGCAAGTTGTTCAGGGGAACCATCAAGGCAAGCAATCAAGTCCCCTCAGGGCAAACCCCCTTCCAAGATTGAAACTCAAGGGGAATACAGGAGCAGGCATGTAATCCTGCTGGTGAACACCCTGGTCTACCAATAAGGGGAAGTGGGGGTGAAACAGCAATGAAGCTGTGAACTAAGTCCGACCACATTCAAGGGACTCCTGTCAACCTGGATTGAGACCTGGTTGGCCAGCAGTATAGCAAGACCTGGGAACTCCTGAGCCCATGAACAGGGACATAGTCACAGAGGACTAGAGAGGAGAGTGAAGCATCCAGCTGATATGAAGTGAGGGGAGACGCACAAGAATGCCCATACTTGCAGATAGTATCCATTTGATCTAGTTTCAATGGCTGGATGATCAGAACTCGACTAGAGGAAGAAAGAAGAGGGAAAAAAGTATAATCCACTACAATTTTATGAACTTGAACTATACTTATGGATGTAGTAGCTTAAAAGTGGAAACAAATCTTTACAGCAAGGATCATTCCCACCCCCTCTGTACACAGGGTTTGCAGAGATAGTAAACTTTGACATTGGCTACACAAAATGGGGGTGGCTACAAAGGCATGAAGTGACTGGCTTATAAGCTTTCAAGAGGAAGCTTAGTTTCAGAGGGCACAGGGGAAGGTAGACTCTCCACTGAGTGGTTTCCAACTTGTCTAGATGGGTCTGGTAAAAGGAAATGGGGATAAGACTATTGTGGTTCAATAGTGAATAATTGCTATCAGAACTGATTGTGAATGTTGCAAATGTAAAGGTAGATATGTTGTAACAAAAGGAGGGGAGTGGCTGATCTTGCAGTCCAGAAGTGGAGGTCCCTGGGACCATCAAGGGAGAAGAGCGGAGTGCGGGACCCCTATCCAGAGAAGCAGCGATGCCAGAGATGGAGGCAGAAACGATGATGTGGAGGCATGGAGTGGCTGAGAACTCTGGACTCAGGGAGGGAGACGGGCTGTGTGCTGACGGCCGGGGGGCAGGCTTGCAGGGTGTACCCTTTGGTTGATTGAATGGTTATATATTCCTGAGTGCTTCGGTGCACATCCAGAAAATAAAAAAATTTTAAAAAACACAGGGAATGGGAGCAAATGCTGTTGAATGATGATGCATTGAAGGAATTGAAATCATAGCAATGAAATGAAATACGATAGGATGAATGTAAAGCTGGTGTTCTCACATGTAAACTATCACTCAATTCACAATAAAAACTTTAAAAAATTTAAACGAATGAAGGAGCTCTGGTAGTGTGTTGTTGTTGTTATGTGCCGTGGAGTCGGTTCCGACTCATAGCGACCCTGAATAGGGTTTCCAAGGCTGTAAATCTTTACGGGAGCAGAACACCTCATCTTTCTCCCGTGGAGCAGCTGTTCATGTAGTGGCTATAAATTCAGTTGTTAACCTCAGGGTTAACAGTTCGAAACTACCTGCTGTTCCAGGGGAGAAAAATGAGGCTGTTTGCTCCTGTAGAGATTTACAGCCTCTGAAACCCTGTACAGGGTCACTATGAATTGGAACCAACTCCATGGCACATTTATACAGGGTAGATAAGGACAGGTAACTTAGGCATTGTTGTTGTTGAGGGGGCGATAAAGGTACAAAGTGACTGGCTTACAAGTTATCAAGAGGGAGTTTAGTAAGAGTGAGCAGTTCCTACTGAATAGTTTTCATCTTGTCTAGACGGGTCTGGTGAAAAGAGATAGGGTAAGATTCTTATGATTCAATAGTGAGTAACTGTTATCATGACTAAATGCAACTGTCACAACTGTAAAGGTAGAAGTTTTGTAACAAAAATGCAGGAGTAGCTAATCTTACAGTCCAACAACAGAGGACCCTGGGACCATCAAAGGAGAAGAACACAAGCAGAATGTGGGACACTATCCAGAGAAGCAGTAACACCAGAGATGAAGGCAGAGATGAAAACATGGAGAGAGGGAACAGCAGAGGACTCTGGACTCATGGAAAGAGAAGGACTGGGTGCTAGCGGCCAGGAGGCAGACTTGCAGAATGTGTCCTTTGGTTGTTTAAAATACTATAAATTTTGGAATATTTCTGTGTACATCACCTCCACAAGAAAAAAAAACAAAAGCAGGGAATGGAAGCAAATAATGTTGAATGACAATGCACAGAGGAGACTGTAATCATTGCAATGTAATGAAGGTATAAAGGTCAAATGGATACTATCTGCAAGTATGGGCATTCTTGTGCATCTCCTGTATGCTATCACTCCATTCACAATAAAAACTTACAAAAAAACAAAAAACACCTCATTTACCACTCATAGGCATTGGAACGAAATGCACAAAGGAGTCAAATCTTAATACAAAACTTCAGTACTATTACAATTTAAAATCAAATAGTCACATTAGCTAGGAAACACTGGGTAGTGTAAAATTTTTTTAAAGAACAAACAATAGCTTGAACATTGTCAAGGCTTTTTAAAAAGGTTAATTGCACCTGAAAGGCATGATTAAATGTGCAATTAGTAGTAGCATAATTTTCAGGTCATTCTACAAATATAACTAGCTAATGTTCGTAAAATACAGCCAATAGATATTTCACTTGCATTTCATAATTTATAAACCAGCTAATGACCAGAAAACTGACCTTGTTTTACAACTGACCATTTTTTGTAATACATTGGGCTGCCATCATTAACAAAGTTTTCATTCTTTATTAGTATGACAAAAGTGTTTGGGGTTTGTTTGTTTTTTAAGTGCTAGAAGGAGCTCTGGTAGCATAGTGGTTATGAGTCGAGCTACTAACCTCAAGGTCAGCAGTTCTAAACTACTAGCTGCTCCACTGGAGAAAGATGAGGCTTTCTGCTCCCGTAAAGATTTACAGCCCCAGAAACCCTATACAGGCTTCCTATGAGTTGGAACAGACTCCACAGCACATCACCACCACTACTGGATTGTGCTTGCATGTAAACTTTGTTTCTAAAGCTATTACTCTATTAATAGCCTTTTCATGCATAAGAAATTCTCAATTAAAGACAGAATCTATCATAGTGCTCTGTTCCACCTCATAGTTCATTGCGTAGATCCTGGAGTCTTAAAAGCCTGGGCCATCTAAGTAAGACACAACAACTTGTCTCTACGCGCCTGGAGCAACAGAGGAAGGAGAATCTGGAATAGCAGGAGCATATGGAATGTAAGGGTAATTGCTTCCATGAGCAACAACCTCCTTAGTCATGAGACCAGAAGAACTGGATGGTGCTCAGCTACCATTACTGAACATTTTGATCAAAGAGTCTATAGAAGAATCTTGGTCAAAAAGGAGAAAATACAGAACAGAATTTACCATTCTCATGAGACTTCAAACGTTCTTGAGCCATGAAGGTTAAGACAGATCCCTGAAACTCTAGACCTGAGATCATCTTTAAACCTTAAAGAAAAATATCCCCTGAAGTCTTCTTAAAATAAAATAACAATTTAACTTAACCATAAAACATGTCTGCCTTGAGTGTTATGCTCTTTTAAGAACTATCTGCAGAAGATCAATTGATAACAAAAACTCAAAAGATTAGCTAGAATCTTAAGGAGTACAGAACAGCAATGAATCTGCAAAACACCTCATAACATGGATGAACCTGGAGGACATTATGCTGAATAAAATTAGCTGATCACAAAAGGATAAACATTATATGAAACCAGTATTGTAAAAAACTCAAGAAAAGGTTTTCATACTAAAAGAAACATTCTTTGATGGTTAACAGGGGTGGCAGGGAAGGGAGCGAGAGAAATTCACTGGCTGGAAAGTAAACACATGTTATCTCAGGTGATTGGGAGGGCAATATACAACAAAAGAGAGGTTGGCAGAGGAATGATGAAGGTAAGTGAAGACACAAGGATGTATGCAGGGGCTAAAGGGGATAGAAGTCAATAGTGATGTATACACAACCTTGGAAGAACAGTGTTTTGTGTGTAGATACATGGACAGAGACACAGGCTGAATGAGTAAGTGAGGAAGAGTGGGATATATATATGTTTATACATCCCACAAAAATATAAGAGTTTGAAAGAGGATATCTATACATGGGTAACCATAGGGAGGAAGTGGGGGAACTGGGAGAACCACGTTACCAAACATGATATCCTTCTCCTCTAGCAACTGGTTCTTCTTAACAATATGTGTGAAGTATGAGAGACAAAATTTGGCCATTTGGTCTCCAAGGAGCACTCTGGGATGCACATCTTCCAAAATGGATCTACTGGTTCTTTTGGCAGCCCATGGCACTTTCAGTATTTTCCTCCAACACCATAACTCAAAAGCATCAATTCTTCTACAGTCTTTCTTATTCACTGTACAGCTTTTGCATGCATATGAGGTTATTGAAAATATCATGGCTTGGGTCAGGCGCACCTTAGTCTTCAAGCTGACATCTTTGCTCTTCAACACTTGAAAAAGGTCTTGTGCAGCAGATCTGCCTAATACAATACGTCCTTTGATTTCTTGACTGCTGCTTCCGTGAGTGTTGATGGTTGATCCAAGAAGAATAAAGACCTTGACAACGTCAATCTTTTCTCCATTGATAAGAATGCTGTTTATTGGTCCAGTGCTGAGGATTTTTGTTTTCTTTACATTGAGATGTAATCCATACTGAAAGCTGTGCTCTATGATCTTCATCAGTAAATGTTTTAAGTCCTCTTCACTTTCAGCAAGCAAGGTTGTATCATCTGCATATCGCAGGTTGTTAATGAGTCTTCATCCAATCCTGATGCCAAACCTGATGTTTTTTCTTCATAGAACCCAGCTTCTTGGATTATTTGCTCAGCATAAAGGTTGAATAAGTATGGTGAAAGAATACAACCATGTTACACACACCTTTCTTAATTTTAAACATTCAGTGTTCCCATATTCTGTTCGAACAACAACTGCCTCTTGGTCCAGGTACAGATTCCTCATGAGCACAATTAAGTGTTCAGGAATACTCATACTTCACACTGTTGTCCATAGCTTGTAATGATCCACACAATTGAAAGCCTTTGTGTAATCAATAAAGGCTGATATTCTCTGATTTCAGCCAAGATCCATTGGACATCAGCATGATATCCCTTGTTCCACGGCCTCATCTGAATCCGGCTTTAACCTCTGGAAGTTCTCTGTGAATGTACGCTTGCAGCCGTTTCTGTATTACCTTTAGTAAAACTTTACTCACATGGATATCAAAGAGATTGTCCGATGATTTCCGCATTCCGTTGGGTCACCTCTCTTTGGAATTGATACAAATACAGATCTCTTCCAATCATTTGGCCAGATAGTTGGCTTCCAAATTTCTTGGCAGAGAAGAGTGAGTGCCTCTTGTGCCACCTCACTTTCTTGAAAGACTACAATTTGTATTCCATCAATTCCCGGTGCCTTGTTCTGTTCTTTGCCAATTCCTTCAATGCATCTTGGACTTCCTCCTTCAGTATCATTGGCTCTTGATCATATGTTACCTCTTGAAATGGTTGAACATCAACCATTTCCTTTTGGTACAGTGACTATGTGTATTCCTTCCATCTTCTCTTGATGCTTTTTACATCATTCAATAATTTGCCCAGAGAATCTTTCAATAACGAAAGTCGAAGCTTGAATTTTTTCTTCAGTTCCCTTAGCTTGAGAAATGCTTAGTGTGTTCTTCCTCTTTGGTTTTCTGACTCCAGATCTTTGCACATTTTATGGTAATATTTGGCATTATCTTCTCGTGCTGATCTTTGAAATTTTCTGTTCAGCTCTTGTAACTCCTCATTTCTTCCATTTTTTTTTTAGCATCTCTACACTGGAGAACAAGTTTCAGCGTCTCTTCTGACATCCATTTTGATCTTTTCCTTTTTTCTTGTCTTCTCAATGACTTTTTGCTTTCTTCATGTATGATATTCTTGATGTCATCCCACAACTCTTCTGGTCTTCAGTCTTTAATGTTTAATGTATCAAATCTGTTCTTCAGACGATCACTAAATTCAGGTGGACTACATTCAAGGTCATATTTTGGCTCTCGTGGACTTATTTTCATTTTCTTCAGCTTCA
>NW_006408583.1:11916539-11917053 GCF_000296735.1 Chrysochloris asiatica
TACCTCATGACTGATCTGGATATGTTCTTTTTGACAATGAATGCAACACCATTCCTCTTCAATTTGTCATTTCCGGCATAGCAAACCATGTGGTCTTCAGATTCAAAACAGCCATTTCAGCTCACAAATGCCTAGGATATCGATATTTATGTGTCCCATTTCATTTTTGACAACTTCTAATTTCCCATATTCCTACTTCGTACATTCCACATTCCAATTTTCAGTGGATATTTACACCTGTTTCTCTTCATTTTGAGTTGTGCCCCATCAGCAAACGAAGGTCCTGTGGGCTTTTCTCCCACGGGCTTTACTCCATTCGCATCATCACTGTCAACTCTACTTTGAGGAGGCAGCTCTTCCCCAGTCACATTTTGAGTGCCTTCCAACCTGAGAGGCTCAGTTCCCAGCTCTATATCTGAGTGTTTCTCTGCTACTCAAAAGGTTTTCAGTGACTAAATATTCAAAGTAGTTTGTCACTCCTTCTTCCTAGTCTGTCTTTGTCTGGAAGCTCATC
>NW_006408583.1:11917288-11934365 GCF_000296735.1 Chrysochloris asiatica
GATTCGTAACCACTACGCTACCAGAGCTCCTTACTTCTCCATAAAACAGCTCACCGTATCTCTCCCTTTTTGTCTATGCTGTTTCCATGGATATAAGCATTCTATGATCCCAATTATTTCCCTTCTTCTTGTTGTTAAGTGTTCCTCTGTCTCTCTCACACATACACACACGACAAAGTACTATATTTTTTCCAGGTCAAAATACAGTTTGGATTTTCAGATATTACTAGTTTCTAAGGGAATAAATTTCAAAAAGCTTTCTACCCATTTTATAAAGCCTTTGTCATCATTTTCACAAATGTTACGAAATGTTAGCCAAAAATATCAGTAGATTTGTTTTTTCCCATTTCAAGCTACCCAGAATAACTTAGGAAGCCAGTCCTATATTATAAGCATTTAAAACACATATATAAAACACACCCATATACATACAATTAATAGTATTTAATAGCATTTTAGGGCCACTAGGAGTCAAATTCTAGTGTAGCACTGCAGGATAAGCACTGAACTGCTAAGAACAAGGATAGTGGTTCGAACCAACTAGTTGCTCCTCGGAAATGCTATACAAGGTCACTATGAGTTGGAACTGACTCGACAACAATTAGCAACAAAAAAAAAAGTGACAGAAAATGATGTTTATATTAGCATAAACAATGTTCATATATAAATACTATGTCTATTCTGGGTGAAAAATAGGATTCAAAATTTTAGTAAGACTTTAGAATAAAATATTTATTAACCCATTACTTTTCAAAGCTTTCTACAAAATCGGAAACATGTCTTTCCAAAGTAAACCAAATAGATCATTTGAAGCAAAAAAATATTATCAAAAAGCATTAACGTCACTGTAAAATCCAGCAATCAAGCATGTTCAAAAATCCCATCTAATGCTAACGATCATCACTTTTATATAATCAGCTAAACCTCAAAAGTAAAGGGAAAAAATATACACTTGACCATTTTCAATAACAACTTCTTTAGAGACGAAAACATTCTTTGCGCCAAACCTCATGAGAACTACAATTCCCTTTTCAATATGTGGTCTCTCCTAGAGCTGTAACTAAATATTACTGAGTGGCAGAAAACAAACCTCTAGAAATGATGAACTTAAAAAAATTTTTCATTGAAGAAGGCACAAGGCAAGTCCTAATAACACCAATTTGAAAATAATAGTTCCCCTGCTTCAAGAGAGGCAGATATAAAAATGCTAGCAATGTCTGAAAAACACACCTGGATCTGTTGAGACTTTGTTGTTGTTGTTGTCAGGTGCCATCGAGTCAGAACCGACTCATAGCGACCCCATGCACAGCAGAATGAAACAATGTCCGATCCTGGGCCAACCTCATTACCGCCGCCACACTTGACGCCATCAATGATACCACCTGGCTGATCCATCTCGTTGGGGGTCTTCCTCTTTTTCTCTGACCCTCCACCTTACCCAGCATGACATCCTTCTCCAGCGACTGTTCTTTCCGGACAATGTGTCCAAAGTAGGAGAGACAAAGCCTAGGCATCCTGGCCTCCACGGAGCACTCTGGTTGCACTTCTTCCAAAACAGACTTTAATGAGCTTTAATAAGCATTATTACTAGATGACTTCAACTAGAAATTCAACTATTTAGTAGTTGATTAAATCTTTATTAAATTTGTAGATCCTGAAATTAATAGTTCAGTTTTAATAATTTTTTAAGTGATATTCAACTGTGTACCACACAGAACAAGAATTTAATTCTGTCAAATCCTTAGACATTCTATGTTGAAGTTCTGTTCATTCTATGAAATTTAAAATGATAATAATATATTGTTGTTTAGTCTGGTTGGTATTGTTTCTTCTACCAATCACATTTTCTAAATCTATACATCGTATACGAGGAAACTTGCTAATACAAAAATACAGTTAAAAGTCTTCTGGGCTTATATTTGTTAAATACCCACAATGGCTCAACATGGCCAGTTTTGCCTTCATGAAAGTTAGGCTCTTCCTTTATATTTACTTTCCACTGGGTTATTCACACTTTATGTATCCTGAGCTAGATAGAGCTAAGGCCCCTCCCAGGTCTAAAAGGCTGTTGTTGTTGTTATTGTTGTTGTTGTTGTTGTAATGTGCCGTGGAGTAAGTTCTGACTCATAGAGACCCTATACAGGGTTTCCAAGGCTGTAAATCTTTATGGGAGCAGAAAGTCTCAAATTTTCCTGAGGTCTTTGTATGTTATTAATAACACCTTTATCTCACTAGTGAACTTATTGAGAAAACTGATTTTAATGTTCTCTTTCAATACAACAAAGAAAATAAAAGTCAAAGAATTAAATAACGGCCATGAACATGACCTGAACTAAAAACCACGCTCTTTCCTCAAACTTCTGAAACACTATGCTCAAAAAGAGCTCTGTAGCATACTGCTTACTATGCAGCCTGCTAACCTCAAGGTCAGTAGTTCGAACTACCAGCCTTTCCTCCAGAGGAAGATTAGGTTTTCTGCTCTTGAAAAAATTTACAGCCTTAACTAAAGTGGAGAGTGAAGCGTCCAGCTGATAAGAAGAGAGGGCATATATACAAGAACACCCATACGTGCAGATACTACCCACTTGACCTGGCTTCAATGACTGGATGAACAGAGCTCAACTAGTAGAAGAAAGAAGAGGAAAGAAAAAAAAACAGAGTAATCTGATATAATTTGATGAACTTGACCTACACCTATGAATGCAGTAGCTCAAAAGAAGAAACAAATCCTTAAAACAGGATCATTCCCACCCCCTCCATACACAGAGTAAACAGGGATGGGCAACTTGGACACTGGCTACCCAAAATTGGGGGGGGGAGGGGACTACAAGGGCAAGAAGTGACTGGTTTACAAGCTTTCAAGAGGGAATCTAGATCCAGAGGACGTGGAGGAAGGTAGAATCTCCACTGAGTAGTATCCAATCTGTCTGTGTGGGGCTGATGAAATGAAATGCAGATAGGTCTCTTAAGATACAATAGTGAATAATTGTTATCAGGACTGATTGTGAGGGTTGGAAATGTAAAGGTAGACGTTTATAGCAAGGAGGGGAGTGATTAACATTTCAGTCTAGGAGCAGAGGTCCCTAGGACCATCAGTGGAGAAGAGCGGAGAGCGGGACCCTACCCAGAGTAGCAGTGACACCAGAGATAGAAGCAGAGACAATGACATGGAGAGATGGAGCAGCTGGGGACTTTAGACCCAGAGAGGGAGAGGGGCTGTGTGCTAACGACTGGGGGGCAGGCTTGTAGGGTATATACCCTTTGGTTGGTTGATGATGCATGGAGGGGATTGTAATCATGGCAATTAAACAATATACGATAAAATGAATGTAAAATTAATGTTGTCCCATGTAAACTATCACACAATTCATAATAAAACTTTTTTTTTTTAATGTACAGCCTCAGAAACCCTCTACAGTGTCACTATGAGTCGGAACCAACTCCACAACATATAACCACCACTACCACCATTATGTTCAAAAGAAACATCACTCTGGGAGAGACACACTATGGTGCATGGCATCATGGGATAGCATTAGAACGAAGCTGCACTTCCAAGAACAGACAGTAAGTCACTTTTTCTTCAGTCTATTTGTTTTGCTTTTGTTGTTATGTGCTGTTGAGTTGGTTCCAACTCATATCAACCCTGTATAGGGTTTCCCAGGAGTGGCTGGTGAGGTCTGAACTGCCAACCTTGTGGTTCAAACCAACCTTGAGGTTCAAACCAACCTCACGGTCCAGCACCAGGATGAATTCAAAACACAAGTATAAGGCAGGTGAAGGATGCTACACTAGAAAAACTCCACTATCTATGGTTTTATAGTATTAGTTTGGTAGATATCTATGTAGATAAAAAAATTTTTTTAATTTTTTTCTTTCACCAGGGCCACTTGTTGTTGTTGCTAAGTGCCATAGCAACCCTGTATAGGGGTGGCTGGTGGGTTTGAACCGTCAACCTTGCTGTTCAAACTGACTTTGTGATACAGAGCATTGTCCTGCAGCAGCACACCATGACTCAAAGGACCACTAGTCTATTAAAAACTAAAATTAAATACTAAAGGACCATATATAAGAAAAAATTTAGGAAAATGATAATAGTAATTTTTTTATAAAAACAAAAATATTGCATGTGCTATTATTTTTTAATTTCATACTATGGTCAAATAAAGACATAAAGAACAATTGTTCTGATAAACATAAAACAGAAAGATAAAAGAAAACACTAATATAGCCAGGGCTCTTGGTCACCCAGGTCTGGAACTGAACTGACCCCCAGGGCTCACTGTCCAGCCAAGCAGCAGATAGGCATATAGGAGGGACAACAACACTACTGAAGTACAAACACCATAGAGGGATCAATCATTCACCATCAAAACAGCAACATTTACTGAAGGACAAAGTGCAGAAAGGCGGGGAAAGAAAGAGGAATGGAAACAAGAAACCCAAGGACGTTAGATTGAGGGAATTGCCACTAAGATGCAAAGAAGCTTATGTTTGGTTAAAGGAAAACTAATGATCTGCTCTGTAAAACTTCACTCAAGTCAAAAGAAAAAGTTAAAAAAAGAAAAAGCAAATATAGAAGGAAAAAGAAAAACAGGAGGAAAAGAAAAAATGATGAAAGAAAAGCAAGAGAAAAGATCTTTTTTTAAAAAAAGCAAGAAAGAGAACTTATTAACAGAATGAACCACATAAATTGTAGTTTACTTATGTTGCAACATGAACAAGATTTTTGAACATGGCACTGTGGGTTAATGGGCTGGACCACAAAGTCGGTTTGAACTACAAGGTTAGCAGTTAGAAAACCTATACAGAGTCACTAGGATCAGAACCAACTCGATGACACTTACCAATAACAACAACATTAGAAATCAAATAAGGAACAATTATTCACAAATCTTCAACCGCTTTTAGCAAAACATCAAGTTTTGCTTTGTTTTTTTCAATCCATCAAGTTTTGACGAAAGAACTACTCCATAAGTTCAGCACCATGATCAAAACATCCTTTATAAGATGTCTACAAAGGACCCAACCAAGCAAACACAGGTTGTTGGTAAGCAGTTACATGTCTTATTATAGATTACTATTAAACTGTAATGCAGCCCTGGTGTAGCACTGTAGGATATGCACTGGAGTACTAACCACAAAGTTGATGGTTCAAACCTACCAGCTACTCCTCAGAAACCCTATTCAGAGTCACTATGAGTCAAAACTGACTAGATGACATTTAATGACAACATCAAACTGTAAAAGTTTAAAAAATCAAAATAGCTATTGGCACCTAGTAAATCTTTTTAATCATAAAGCACCAAGAGTCTGTGTGATAAGTTAAGTCAGTCTCCTTTTATTTCATATTTAATCACAGTAGTCTTGTTGTTAGGTGGCGTCAAGTCGCTCTTGACCATGGCGACCCAGAGGGTTTTCTAGGCTGCCATCTTTACAGGAGCAGATCACCAGGTCTTTCTCCTGAAGAATCCATTAAGTGGGTTCAAACTTCCAGTCTTCCGATTGGCAATAAAGCACTTCACTGTTGCACCACCGGGTGCCCTACTAGAGTGCTAAGGGACAGAGTCGAGAGAATCCATGCAGCTCATGCTGGTGACTGTGTGTAACTCTTAGTTATAACTCTGATTTACTCTCCAGACTATTGAGTACACTGTCTGAAAAGCAAGCAAACCCAATCTAGAACTCGGCTCAGTGACACTGACGTGTTTTTCTCCACCACTGGTTCACCCTGCTGAACCAATCCCTGCTAAACCAGGAATTAAGGGTGAGACAGCCCACGAAGTGGATGACAGGACATAATGGGAACCAGGCACCAGAGGACACTACCCAGAGAGCTGGGAACTTTCTAAAATCCCCCATCCAAACTACCCAACTACAAATTCAAGCACAAATCAAGTATCCAAGTCAATCCTTGACTATGAGGGTACCAAATATTGGGAGTTGGCTAGAGGCTTTATAGAAGATTTGTTGTTGTTGTTAAGTGCCATTGAGTCAATTCTGACCCATAGCAACCCTGTATAAGGTTTCCAAGGAGCGGCTGATTAGCTTGAACCACCGACCTTGCGGTTAAAACCAACTTTACAGCCTAGCGCATTAACCCACAGCACCACACCAGGACTCCTTATATATGTATGATTAAATCATTTGAAAATGCTTAAAATTTTAAATTTTACCTCCTAATTGCCTTTCTGCCTCAGCACCATGGATTTGGCCACTGGGTTCTTAGTATAATCTAGTCTCTACCTTTTCTGAAAAGGAGATATAAGGTTCCTTTTCCTCAATAATTGAAATTACTAAGAGCCGTGAGACTTAGGACACAATTGAAAGTGAAGCAGCCAAGTCTCTGTGAAGTGACGATCTACCTGGGGGGAGCAAGGCAAAGAGCAAACAGGACAGTACTCTCAATTCATGTCCTCCTACTGGAGTTCCCAACAAACCACAGAGTAGGAGTCAACCAAACAAACCTTTCTACAAATGTTGACTGAAGAGAGTACAAAGTAGAAATATGAATCTATAAACAGAATTGAGTTCATCTAAATGCATTTACAATCTCTTATTTCATGGGAAAGTTAATACATATTATGATGAACACACTGAACTCAGTGCTAAAAGGAACACAAACTAGGAAGGGGCAAAGTTCTGCCTCCAGGTGGATGGGAGAGTAAGAAAAGAAGGACTCATGAACAGCTTCACAGGCAGCAAGAAATCAAAGATGGGCCTTACAGGATGCATAGGAATTTGCTAGTGGGCAAGAAGAAAAAGAATTTCAGTCAGTATGAGCCCCAAAAATGAAAAGCCTGAACTAAGAAGATGTGATAATATATAACATGTTTAGGTTACCAGGAGTACTTTAATGGGGCTGAACCAAACTAGAGGGCGATGGCAAAAGACGCTGGGAAAGAAATATGGAGATCAAAAAAAAGGGACTACAGATTGTATGCCAACAAGTTGGACTTTATTCTGAAAGAAACGAGGTGACTGATTGAAGATAAAGTCTGTGTTAACTTGACTGGGCCAGGATTCACTGGTTTGGCAGTTCAGATGTAGCAATCCTCCATGATGAGCTGGATGAGCAGCCAATCAATTACAAGAAAATTTCCTTGGGGGATGTGGGCCTACTTCCAATATACTGAACACTTGGACTAAGCTTGCTTGCTTTCTCCTGGGTCTGGATCCTGCGTCTGACTTGTCATCCAACCTCTAGTTCTTTGGACTTGAGTTGATTGCCTGCTGATCCTAGGAGTAGTCAGCAGCCAACCTTCTTACCTGCTGAAGCTGTCATCTGCCATCTGACCTGCCAATCTTGGTTCATCAGTCCAGCAGCTAAGGGATTCAGAAGCCTCCAGCCTGACATCTAACCAATGGACGAGGGCCTTCCACCTCCACAACTGTGTGAGCCATTTCCTTGATATAAACCTCTCTTTATATATAATTTTCGCTAGTTTTGCTTCTCTAGAGAACCCAGTCTAAGACAGAGACTTTGATGGTTTTTGAATAAAAGGAAGTTGACAAGATGAGATAGATATTCTAGAAATTGGTAAATTTCGCAATAGTCTGAAAGCTAGATTACTGGGGTATGGAGATAGAGTGAGAGAGAGAGAGAGATCAGATACAAAATGATTACAGAAGGGAGTCTTTGGAATCTATTAATAGACCTATAAATCATAAATCCTGAGCCCCTCATGCCAGCTTATATTGTTTTATATACTTAAAAAGAAAAAAAAAAACTTGACAAAATTTTTAAACATTCTATGATTAAGAGTTTTTACTAATTCAATTCGTTCCCCCAATCATTCCAAACCAGAAAGGCTTTTTTATATACATATTTGTTATTAATCATCATCTCCAATTTTGACATTTTTAATCAAAATGCCACTAAAATTGTTTTTATACTATCTTATGGCCTTTTGTGAAATACTTGTTACACATCAAATTTGACCCAATAAAGTACTTGCCATAGGGCATTCTTTTTCATCCTTACCATTACCAGTTCTTCCTGTAATTCACTGCAACTTTTTTCATTATACTGAAGTCTCTTTGAAAGGTCCATAATTACTTTCTTCTGTTCCTCGATCTCTTCATTTAATTTCTTGTTTTTGGAGAAATACTCTCTTTCCAGTCTGAAAAGTTAAAGTGTCAGAACAGGTTTTTCAAATATGCTTTTGTCCATGGCAATTATATGCCTTTAGCACAAGTGGCAGATGCACCATAAACATCATGTTGGCATGCCTAGAAGCTTCTGCAAGTCACCTTTCCCTGTTCTAAGACAAAAAGATCACACTTTCTTACAAGAAAAATTTTAATGGGGTAATACTTCCCCTTTTGATAGCAGGTACTTTTACTATGACCAAGGGTATAAGCAAGATTAATTTGGTTAGTGTTGATTTGGTCTTGCCATTATTTTTAAGGAATGAAACACCCACCTACTATTCAATTCGCTCAGCCAACTGCCTCAAGACTGAGAAAACAATTCTACCAAACAATCTTCAACTTAAAAAACAACCTTAGAAATGGAAGAAATCTTTTACCCTAAGTATTCAGGAACCTATGTTGTGGCACAGAAAATCCAAAAGCAACAATAATTTAAAAAATCATTCATACTCACGTTCAAAACCTATGTATTTTTTCTCCAAGGACTGTCTTTCCAATTTTCAAACTTCAAAATGCAGTTTTCAATTTTCTGACAACTTCTTCATAATAAGCCCTTGTGATCATCCTGTGTCTTTCAAGAAAATCTATCAAGATTGTTGTTGCTGTTCAGTGGAGCTCCAACTCATCTCCACCCTGTATAGGGGTTTCTGAGGAGCTTCTGGTGAGTCTGAACTGCCAACTTTGCATTTCAAACCAACTCTGTGGTAGAGTGCTTATACTACAGTGCCACACCAGGCCTCCCTATGAAATTCCACAAAACAGTTGCTATAACTTTCTGAGCTAATCTCTCTGTTTGTACTTACTTGGTCCAGCCAATCCCCTTGGAAGAAACGGTTTTGATTGGACCATTTATTTATTTTGCTTTTTAAGACACCCTAGTGTGGCGCTGTAGGGTAAGCACTAGACCAAGGACCACAGTTTGGCAGTTGCTCCTTGGAAAACCTTTACAGGTTTTCACTATGAGTCAGAATTGACTCCATGGCACTTAACAACAACAACAACAACAATGAAACTAAGACAAGTGTATTACTGAAAGAACTTGTCTGCAGTCATCCACTGATCCCAAAGACAAGTTTAAACATGTTTTCTTTAGAATAAACCTATGCATGTAGAAGCTACAATTCTAGTAGTAATACTTTTGGACTTATCCTCATACAGAGCTAGTTTTGAGTGGTACATGATCTTTTCTAAATGGCAAACATTCTTTTCTCTGTGGAGGAACACAGACAATTCTAGTGTAAACCATAGTGCATATTCTTATTTGGATCAAGTATATACCAAAGTTGCTGCTGTTAAGTGCGGTTCCGACTCACAGCAACCCTGTCAATGTTTTATATCTTCACAGGAGTAGAACCCCTTATCTTACTCCTGAGGAGTGGGTGGCAGGCTTGAACCACAGACCTGTGGTTCTCAGTCCAGTGCTTATTGTACAGAGCCACTGTGCTCCCATATACCAAGGGAGAATAACTAAAATTTAAAATAAAAATATGAAGGACTGGGTGCTGCAGCTATGTAATTAGAACTACATAACAAAGATGGATCAAAAAAGAGAAAATATAAGAACATCAGAAAAGGAACCCAGGAATGCCAGCATCTAAAATAACTGGAGTTTCAGAAAGAGAAAACGAAAGGGAGAAATCAACAAAGTGAGAAAATTTCCCAGAAATGAGTAACTTGAGTCTCTAGAACTGAAAGAACTCAAGGAATAACTGGACCATGAATGAAAATGACCCGGGTCAGGCCCATCATCAAATTTCATAACACTGGGAAAAGAGAGAAGAATCTAGAGTGTCAACAAAGCATACAGATATGTTTTATAGTTCTATCATATATGTAATGGTTAATTCATTTATATTGTTCTACGGGTTTGCCTACAAACACAGATTTGGTGGTCAATCTGTACAAGTTCCCAGAAGAAAATATATGCCACACACAAAAGATCAGGAATCCAAGGACCTCTGACTACTCAATGTTAGAATGGAATGAACAGCCAGTTAAACTATCAAAAAAGGGGAAGTCAAATAAAAACATTCTCAACAGGCAAGTTTAAAAGTTTCCCTGTACGTGGTTAAGCACTTAGCTGCTAACCAAAAGGTCAGCAGTTTGAACACATCAGTTGCTCCATGGGAGAAAGATGTGGGTCTGCTTGCATAAAAGACTATAGACTTGGAAACCCAATGAGGCAGTTCAACGGTTGTCACTAATAGCCAAAATTGAATAGAGAGCAATGTAGGTTTTTTGGGATTTGGGGTGTACCAGTTCCTATTCTAGGCACTGGGGAGATCACAGTGAATAAAAGAAAGTTCCTATCCACATAAGAAGACAGACAAAAACAACAAAGAATGTGGTATTGTTATTTGTAGGTTCCAACTCATAGCAACCCTGTATAGGGATTCTAAAAGTGGCTGGTAGGTTTGAACTGCTGACCTTGCAGTTAGCAGTCCAGTGTTTATTCTACATCACCACACCAGGGCTCAAAATGTTACATAGTATTAAGTGTTATAAAGAAAAGTAAAGATGAATTGCAAAAACAAAACAAGAAGTCTAGAAAAACTAAACCCAAAAATTCTATTTAAAGGATGAGAGAAGGGAAGGAATAGAGATAAACAAGTAGAGGACACAGATAATAACTGAAGTTAAAAATTGGGGCGGGGTGGAGACTCTATCCAGAGAAGCAGCAACACCAGAGATGGAGGCAGAGATAAGGACATGGAAGAGGGAGCAGCAGAGGACTCTAGACTCATGGAAAGAGAGGGACTGTGTGCTGGCAGCCAGGTTTGCAGAATGTGCCCTTTGGTTGTTTAGATTATTATATATTCCTGAGTGTTTCTGTGTACATATCCCCACCACTATCCCCCACAAAAAAATAAGAGGGAATGGAAGTAAATACTGTTGAGTGATGATGCATGGAGGAGATTGTAATCACTGCAATGAAAAGATGGTGTAAAGCCAATGTTCTCCCATGTAAACTATCACTCCGTTCACAATAAAAACTGAAGAAAAAAAAAAATGGGTGAGGAAATAGTTCAACTATTGGTCTCCTCCTGTTCAGAGCAAGAAAAGTGCAAAAAATTAAAGACATAAGAAAACAGTAAATACAAATAACTAATGGAACACATGATCCCAAATCTCTAGAGAACCAAAGAACTAGATAGCGCCCAGCTGCCACTGCATAAGGCTCTGAAAGGAACCACAATAAGAGGTCCTAATGGAGTGGGAGAAAAATGTGGGACAAAATGCAAAACCATAAAAAAGACCAGACTTACTGGTCTGACAGAGACTGATGGGCCCTTATATGCCCTTCAAACCTAGCCATGAACTCACCCCGGTGGCTCAATTTTGAGCCAAAAGAGAGGCCTCTAAGGTGAAGCAGGGAGGTACATATTCCTTAGAACAATCTACCAAATGAGATCAACAGGGAGCATTTACCCAGGAATGAAGCTCAAAGGCAGGAAGGACTAGAAAAGAAGGATGAATGGAAACTGAGGAACAGTGCTACCACAGTATGGGGATTGCAATCAACAAATCAAAATGTGCATACAGTCTTCAATGGAAAGCCAATCTGCTCTGTAAATCACAATTAAAACAAAAAAAGATGAGCAATGAAGAAAGAGTCATATAAATAAAACAGGACTAGTAGAGAGAAAGAAAGGAACTCTGGTAGCTTATTGGTTACAAACTGGGCTTCAAACTGCAAGGTCAGCAGTTTGAAACTACCAGCTGTTCCACGGGAGAAAGATGAGGCTTTCTGCTCCCGAAAAAATTTATAGCCTCGGAAACCCTGTACAGGGTCACTATGAGTCAGAACCAACTCCATGGCACATAACCACCACCACCACCAGAGAGAAAGAAGAACGAAACAAATTGAAAAATGGTAGAATAGACATGTTACTTAGAAATATGACGTTAAATATCAGAAGAACCAGTGACAAGAATTACAAGAGGTTGCTTCACGAGTGGAAACTGGTATTAATCATGAATCTAACGCTACTGTTAAGACTTTTTAGATAATGTCATAAAAATTAAAATCCTGGTGTGACACTATAGGAAAAGCACTGGACCATAAGATCAATTTGAACCTCAAAGTCAGCAGTTCAAATTTACCAGCCGTCCCTCAGAAACCCTGTATAGGGTTCCTTGAGTCAGAACCAACTCAACGGCACTTAACAACAACAACAATATTACTCAGCAAATTGTAAAATGAAATGCATCTATCATTCAATGCTAATTTTAAAGTCCAAACTGGACCCACTGCAATGAGGGACCAGTCCTTGCTGTCAACACAACCAAAAGCATCTGGTCTCTGCCAACAGCCCTACCCAAGAGGGACTCTGTAGGGTAGGAGTGTAATGAAGGTCTTAACCTTCATTACACTCCTACCCTACAGGGGAATCCCCGAATTAGCCAGTGAGTCGTGTTCTTAGGTGCCATCGAGTTGGTACTGACGCATAGTGACCTCATGCACAGCTGAATGAAACACTGCCCAATCCTGGCCAACTTCACTACTGTTGCCACACTTGAGTCCATCGATGCCACCACTTGGCCAATCCATCTCGTTGGGGATCTTCCTCTCTTTCTCTGAACCTCCACCTTACCAAACATGATATCCTTCTCCAGCGACTGGTCCCTCCTGACAATATGTCTGAGGTATGAGACACGAAATTTGGTCCTCTTGGCCTCCAAGGAGCACTCTGGCTGCACTTCTTCAAAAACGGATCAATTGGTTCTTTTGGCAGCCCATGGCACTTTCAATATTCTCCTCCAACACCATAACTCAAAAGCAACAATTCTTCTACAGTCTTTCTTAGTCACTGTCCAGCTTTTGCATGCATATGAGGTTATTGAAAATACCATGGCTTGGGTCAGGCGCACCTTAGTCCTCAAGCTGACATCTTTGCTCTTCAACACCTTAAAAAGGTCTTGTGCAGCAGATTTGCCTAATGCAATATGTCCTTTGATTTCTTGACTGCTGCTTCCACAAGTGTTGATAGTTGATTCAAGAAGAATGAAGTCCTTGACAACTTCAATCTTTTCTCCACTGATAAGAATGTTGTTTATTGGTCTAGTGGTGAGGATTTTTGTTTTCTTTACATTGAGCTGTAATCCACACTGAAGGCTGTGCTCTTTGATCTTCATCAGTAAATGTTTTAAGTCCTCTATGCTTTCAATAAGCAAGGTTGTATCATCTGCATATCGCAGGTTGTTAATGAGTCTTCTTCCAATCATGATGCCATGTTTTCCTTCATATAACCCAGCTTCTCAGATTATTTCCTCAGCATACTGGTTGAATAAGTATGCTGAAAGAATACATCCCTGTCACACACCTTGCTTAATTTTAAAACATTCAGTGTTCCCATGTTCTTTTCGAACAACTGCCTCTCGGTCCAGGGACAGATTGCTCATGAGCACAATTAAAGTGTTCAGAATACTTATGCTTCGCAATATTGTCCACAGCTTGTCATGATCCACACAATCAAAAGCCTTTGCATAGTCAATAAAGCACAGGCAAACATCTTTCTGATATTCTCTGCTTTCAGCCAAGATACATCGGACATCAGCAATGATATTTCTCGTTCCATGGCCTCTTCTGAATTCAGCTTCAACCTCTGGAAGTTCTCTGTCAATGTGTGTTTGTAGCCATTTTCTGTCTTACCTTTAGGAGTAGTGTTACTCCTATAATCATTATTGCTTCAACATGAAAAGAACTCAAGTATCATTCATCTCCACACAAACCATTTTATGGGGCTCTGAAATCTAGGTCTTTAAACGTGCTGCATTCTATCAGTAAATACAATACAAGACATTAATATGTTTACTGTCTAATGTAGACTTGCATTACTACTCAGAATACCCATGATACTTCAAAATCTGAAAGAACACTATCATATTTATCTATCATAACTACAGTTACGCTTCATAAGGTACTTTATGCCCATCAACCACTGACATTAATGGGAGCAATATTTAAAATACTATGCTTCCCTAGTTAGGTCATTTTCATAAAATCTTTATATGAAGTCAGAGAATTTTACAGTAAAACACTTACATATTTAGTTTTGCAAAGCTCTCTTGTGCATTATGCTTTTCTCGTTCATACGCACTTTCAACTTCTTTGAATTCATTTTTTATCATTTCCAAATCAGCAACGGCTTCTGCTTGGCTGGCCTTTTCTACTTGTAGAGCTCCTTCGAGGTCTCGAATCCGTAACTAGCAGATGACAGTAGAGTAATTAAAGCAACCTAAGAAAGACTAGCATCAATCTTAAATTAAGTAGAATGCTTTCTCAATGGCAGATTATCATCCATCCAAACACTTCTTTTTTCTGCTTTAGTTTAAAAAGAAAAATAAACAAGATAGTTTATTCTTTTTCTCAATATGTTTATTGGCAAGGAGGAAAAAATAAAACTATGAAAAGTTAGCTGCATTATGAGAAACGATAATAGCTGTCCCATCTGTCTTAGTGCTACGGTACTGCTATTGCACAGATAGGAAGACTGTAACAACTAGAACTTGATTCTCTCAGAGTTTAGGAGGCTTGGTGTTGGTAAGTGCCATAGAGTTGGTTCCAACCCATAGCTGTAGAGGGTTCCCATCGAGCAGTTGGTAAGCTTGAACCACCAACCTTGTGGTTCAAACGACTTTGCAGAGCAGCTCATTTGCCCATAGTGCCACACCAGGACTCCTTGGTGATAGTTGTTGGTGTTGTTGTTATGTGCCATGGAGTCAGTTCCGACTCATAGCGACCCTGTACAGGGTTTCCGAGGCTGTAAAGCTTTACAGGAGCAGAAAGTCTTATCTTTCTCCCGTGGAACATCTGGTAGTTTTAAACTGCTGACCTTGCGGTTTGCAGTATGATTCATAGTTGTTGTTGTTGTTGTTGTTGTTATGTGCCGTGGAGTCGGTTCCGACTCATAGCGACCCTGCACAGGGTTTCCAAAGCTGTTAATCTTTACAGGAGCAGAACGCCTCATCTTTCTCCCGTGGAACCGCTGGTAGTTTCAAACTGCTGACCTTGCGGTTCGCAGCCTGATTCGTAACCACTGCGCTACAATTCTGCTCAAATCTCTCTCCTTTGAAATCTCCAAAGAGATTAACTCAAAATACAACCTAATCCTATGGATTGCATTTGGCCTCCTTAACATCATAGAAATGAGGAATGACACCATAAAGGATCATTACATTACTTCTATGCGTCTACGGCCATACTACCCTGAATGTGCATGAGTCTGGGAGTTCTAACAGGAGTCCTGGTGTGGCGCTGTGGGCTAATGCGTCAGACTGCAAAGTCGTTTGAACTGCAAGGTCGGTGGTTCAAGCTCACCAGCTGCTCCTTGGAAACCCTATACAGGGTCGCTATGGGTCGGAAACCACTCAAGGGCACTTAACAACAACAACAAAATAGTGTGGTGCTTACGAATCGGGCTGATAACCTATGGGTCAGTAGTTCAAAACTACCAGCTGTTCCATTGAAGGAAGGTGAGATTTTCTATTCCCGTAAAGATTTACAGCCTTGGAAACCCAAGTCAGGGTCACTATGAGTCAGAACCGATTCCATGGCATACCACCACCACCATCATCAGGAAAATTACAACAAATCAGGGGTAATGACATCAGTCACTATTACAGGAGTCACTGAATCATTACAAACTACCAAACCAGTAAGAATCACAGTTTAGACAAGCTGAAACCATCATTTTGTGAGGGACACAATTAATTCCATTACATCATCCTACCAAAGTGCCCAATTTTAATCTCCACAAGATAAGTACTAGACTGTGAACCACAAGGTCGGCAGTTAAAGACCACCAGTCACTTTGCAAGAGAAAGATGAAGCTTTCTGCTCTTCCAAAAACTTCAAAAACTTCGAAAATCCTAAGCAGGTCACTATGAGTTGGAAACCAACTCAACAACACTCAACAACAACAATCTAGTGATACCCAAGAGCTGCTCCTCAGAAACCCTATACAGGGTCACTATGAGACAGAACCAACTCAGCAGCACTTAACAACAATTTAAAAAGCTACAAGGCAATTTTTAAAAGGCAGTTTTCTATGTAGTGTTTGTTATAGAAAGAGCTCCAGGACATATTGTTCAATCGAAAGTAGCAAAAAAACAAAATATATGGTATGCTGTATTTTTATTCAACAAGTGGGTAAATTAGAAGCAGTGAAGGACAAGGGGCTAGACAAATGGAAGGCCCAGAAGTGAAAGCAAGAATTTCCAAACTTTTAGTATTGTTTTAATTTTACTTTGTGAATATTTTACCTTTTGAGAAAATTACATTAAAAATCAATTAATGTGTATTTGTTAAAGTTAAAAAAGGGGTGGGAGGCAATTGTGTTACACTTGATAGAAAATGAATTTTAAGAATTTAAAATATCCTGAGCATATTACTAAAATTCCTCATCAGTAAACAGTAAATAACAATGATAATAATAATACCTAGACTAGCTACTTTACAGGGTTACATCAAGGACCAAAATGACACCACACGTCTTTAATGAATGTTTATGGAGCACTTAATATGTATGCGGCAATATGTGAGTGCTCAAGATCTTCACAGCAATTGTGAGCATCTGCAGGCTTTAGGAGCCGGTCCGGAAGCACTCCCTGTGATAGAGGCAGGTCAGGGGTCATGGAGTCAAACAGAGCTGGGAACTCGAGGGCAGCTTAGGGCCGACCTCACAGGGCAGGAGAAAGGCAGTCTGAGCTTCTCAGCAAGTCTAACACAATATGAAAGTGCTACACAAATTTATCTATCTAGGTGATAAACACCAGAAATGTTTTTTTCAGACCAAAAATGCTGTGGAGTAATCTTGCAACATTTTATTCTTACACTAAAGTAAGAGCTCTGGTAGCGTAGTGGTTACGAATCGGGCTGCTAACTTCATGGTCTGCAGTTGGAAACTACCAGCTGTTCCAC
>NW_006408583.1:11934990-11937166 GCF_000296735.1 Chrysochloris asiatica
CTCATAACAACCCAGCATAGGGTTTCCAAGGAGCAGCTGGTGAGTTTAAACCACCGAACTTGTTCAACCCGGTCTTACAGTCAGCAGTTATACTAAGTGCCACATCAGGACTCCTATACACGGTCGTTATGAGTTGGAACCAACTCGATGGCACTTAACAACAACAACTCTATTTATCTTTGCTGTTTTTGTCTAAATACACTGTTAACAAGTCAAATAACAAATCTCAGAAACGTTTTCTCCTGACTATCTTGCTTCCTTCTTCCTCTTTCAGAAAACAAGCACACTCATTCACAAATGGTAAACCAGTTTAATCAAACGAAAATTAAGACTTCAAATGAACAATTTCCAGTCAATTCTTGTGCACTTGAGTCTACAGTCTCATTTTTATGCCACAGCATTCAAACAAATTTGGTAATAGAATACTTCAAATATATATTTAACACACCAGAGACAGATGCAGAGATGATGGCATAGAGAGATAGAGCAGCTGAGGACTCTAAACTCATGGAAAGAGAAAGGCTGTGTGCTGGTGGCAAGGAGGCTGGTTTGCAGAATGTACCTTTTGGTTGTTTAAATGATTATATATATATATTCTTGCATGTTTTGTGTACATATTTTCATTTTAAAATTTTAAAAAAACAAGCAGGAATAGAAGGAAATACAATGAGCAGCCTGCTGCTCTTCTCAGATGTTATGCTACGATTGAGAAGATCTATTATAAAGTTTACATCTTACCTGGATAATTTCAGAGTTAAATTTTGATTCCAAATGTGCTGCTCTTTCCGCTTCAATATTTTCTTCTAATTTCCTCACTCGCAGAGTAGTTGCCTGAAAAACAATTCAAAGAGATGGATATTTAAAGTAGATATGGGTCAGTATATTTCAGAATCACAATTAGCATTTTAAATAGGAGTGCAGTGCAGAAATAACGATCACAATGAATGTTCTAGAATTTACTTATTTTTAAGTTTTACTGTTGTTGTTGTTAAGTGCCATCAAGCCAGTACCGACTCCTAGCGACCTTATGCATAACAGAACGAAACACTACCCAATTATAGTCATGTCCGATGATTGTCCGATGATTTCTGCATTCCATTGGGTCACTTCTCTTTGGAATGGGCACAAATACGGATCTCTTCCAATCAGTCGGCCAAATAGTTGTCTTCCAAATTTCTTGGCAGAGATGAGTGAGTGCCTCCTGTGCCGCCTCACTTTCTTGAAAGATTTCAATTTTTATTCCATCAATTCCTAGTGCCTTGTTCTTTGCCAATTCCTTCAATGCTCTTGATCATATGCTACCTCTTTTTACTGTGGGATATAGATAATGAACTACATACTATATATACTTAAAAAGTATACCATTTGATACATTCTGACATATATGTGTATGTGTGTACATATACATATAGAGCGAGAGAGAAAGGGAGAGTTTGTTGTGACAATGTAGGTTGATGTGCTGGACTGCAAGGCCATTTTGAACTGCAAGGTTGGCGATTCAAGCTCACCAACTGTTCCTCAGAAACCTTGTACAGGGTCACTATGAGTTGGAACCAGCTCCACAGCACTTAACAACAACTATATATACACAAACATATATTCCTGTGACATTGTAGGGTAAGGTGTGACATTGTATGATAAACACTGGACTGCTAACTGCAAGGGTGCGATTCAAATCCACCAGCATTCCTCAGAAACCCTAAACAGGGTCATTATGAGTTGTAACCAACCTTACAGCACTTGAGAACAATATGTGTGTGTGTGTGTGTGTGTGTGTGTGTGTGCATGCACGTATAGGGTTGGAACAATAGCTATCTATAGAGAGAGAGATCTATTGTGGTGCTGTGGGATAAAGCACTGGACCGCAAGGTCAGGTTGAACCACAAAGTCAGCAGTTCAAACCCACCAGACACTCCTCAGAAAAAAATATGTATATTGTTTATTGTTGTTATTAAATGCTGTCGAGTCAGTTCTGACTCATAGTGATCCTGTAATAGGGTTTCCAAGGAGCAGCTGGTGAGTTTAAATCACCAACCTTGCAGTTCAAACAGACTTGTAGTACAGTGCTTATCCTAGGCCATATGTGTGTGTATACATATATTATATACATTTATATGGAGTCCTGGTGTGGTACTGTGAACTAATGTGCTGATTGTAAAGTTGGTTTGAATCACAA
>NW_006408583.1:11938991-11940383 GCF_000296735.1 Chrysochloris asiatica
GCAAAGTTGGTTTGAACTGCAAGATTGGCAGTTCAAGCTTACCAGCTGCTCCTTGGAAACCTTACACAGGGTCACTATGGGTCGGAATCAAC
Organism: Chrysochloris asiatica; assembly: GCF_000296735.1. NCBI lineage: Eukaryota > Metazoa > Chordata > Mammalia > Afrosoricida > Chrysochloridae > Chrysochloris > Chrysochloris asiatica. The sequence goes on from NW_006408583.1 coordinate 11,939,084, forward strand.
TCAAAGGCATTTAACAACAACAATATATATATATAGTGGTGGTTATGTGCCTTAGAGTCAGAACTGACTCATAGCGACCCTGTACAGAGTTTCCGAGGCTGTAAATCTTTACAGGAGTAGAAAGCCTCATCTTTCTCCCTCCGAACAGCCTGTAGTTTCAAACTGCTGACCTTAAGGTTCACAGCCCAATTCATAACCACTACGCTACCAGATATAGATATATATAGATATACACACACACACACACACACACACACACACATTATCACAGTCAACCTAAGAAAATTTCCATCACCTCAAAAAGTTTCTCGTGTTCCTTGGTAATTCATTCCTCCAGCCCCTTCTTATGTTACCCCAACTGCCAACTACCCACCGATCTTCTTTATGTCACCACAGATTAATTTGTTTTTCAGGCATTTATATAGGCAATGGGTCCCTGGGTTACTAATGTCTGACACAAACCAGCAACTATAAGCCAATGTCCATAGAGCCTATTATATTAAAAATGATTCATAATAACAAACAGGAGTTAGTTTATGACACATCAAAATATTATTATTAACATTACTGTATTGTGTTACAGATATTTCCGTTAATCTGGAAATGTTTCTTTAATGCTCTTATGCATAGAAAGGTACACTATATACTGAGACAGACATTTAACTAGTGTTAGATATAAACCGTACCAAACTGTTGCAACTTACATACAAATTGAACTTCAAGACAGACTGAGGAAGAGGAATCACTCATAATCCAGGGACTTCTGTAAACTGAATCATACTGTTTGTACTTGTTTTATATGGATTCTTTCATCCACTGTAAGCATTTTCAGAGTCATCCATGTGGCTGCACATATTAGCAGTTCATCCCTTCTTGTTTACTTTTTATTTCATTCCTTCAGATTGTTAAAATTCCACTGTATATAGTATACCACTACTGGTTCATATACCCACCTATTGATGGACATTTGAGTTGGGTCCAGTTTGGAAATAAAGCTAGTATATGTGTTAGTACACAGTCTTTGGATGGACATACAGTTTAATTTTCTAGGGAAAATGCGAACGGTAGAGTGACTGGTTCATGATAGGTATATGTTTAATGTTTCAAGAAACTGCCCAACTATACTCTAAAGTAGCTATACCAATTTACATTCCTAATAGTAATTTATGAAAGTTGTTGTTGTTGTTCTTGTTAAGCGCGATTGAGTTGGTACCAACTCATCACAACTCTATGCACAACAGAACGAAACTCTACCCTGTCCTGGGCCAACCTCACTACTGTTGCCACACATGAGTCCATC
>NW_006408583.1:11940743-11942865 GCF_000296735.1 Chrysochloris asiatica
TGCAGCAGATTTGCCTAATGCAATACATCATTTGATTGCTTGACTGCTGTTTCCATGAGTGTTGATAGTTGATCCAAGAAGAATGAAGTCCTTGACAAATTCAATCTTTTCTCCATTGTTAAGAATGTGTTTATTGGTCCAGTGGTGAGGATTTTTGTTTTCTTTACATTGAGGTGCAATCCATACCGAAGGCTGTGCTCTTTGATCTTCATCAGTAAGTATTTTAAGCCCTCTTTACTTTCAGCAAGCAAGGTTGTGTCATCTGCATATCGCAGGTTGTTAATGAGTCTTTCTCCAATCCTGATGCCACGTTTTTTGTCATATGAGCCAGCTTCTCGGATTATTTGCTCAGGGTTTCAAGGAGCAGCTGATGGGTTTGAACCAATGACCTTCTGGTTAATATTCCAGTGCTTATCCTACAGTGCTACACTAGGACTCTGAGAGGAAAGTAAGCATGAACAAAGTCTGTCAGGGCAGGGAGGGCAATGGGTGCATCCAGCTGCACATGCCTCAAGGTGACTGAGGCAAAGACAAGTTGTGTCTAGAGTCTTCTCTGTCAAATCTAGATAATTGAGCAACCACAGAGAAGACATTACTAATATGATTTTCCCTCCCTAATTTATAATTATGGAACTCTGGTTGTATAGTGGGTTACATGTTGGGCTGCTAACCACAAGGTCAGCAGTTTGAATCCATCAGCTGCTTCACTGGAGAAATATGAGGGTTGCTGCTCCCATAAAGATTTGTTGTTATTGTTGCTAAGTGCCATTGAATTGGTTCCGACTCATGCAGATCCTGTATAGGGTTTTCAAGGAGCTGATAATGCATTCGAACCACCCACCTTTTGGCTCACAGTCCAATGTTTATCCTATAGCACCACACTAAATGTCCCCATAAAGATTTACAGCCTTGGAAACCCTATTCAGGGCAACTATCAGTCAGAATCTACTAGACGACATACAACCACAACCAGGTAATATTTAAGGCACAAGTAAATCATTATTCCACACATTTACTCAACTATTTGGATTCCTGGTGTGGCACTGTATTCTAATGCATCAGACTGCAAAATCGTTTGAACTGCAAGGTCAGTGGTTCAAGCTCAGCAGCTACTCCTTGAAAACCCTATACAGGGTCGCTATGGATCAGAATCAACTTGATGGCACTTAACAAGAACAGCAACAACTCAACTATTTAGCCTAAGCCAAAGTCTTATTTAAATGTGCAGCTTGATTAATTTAACTTTCCCTGTTTCTCTCCTACTCTTTTTTATTTACAGAGAAATGGTAATGGATCATAAGAGAAGAGATATAAATGAAAACAGTGGGTAATCCGCAAACTAATCAACCAGTCCTGTCTGAATAATTAAAAAAAGAACTAAACTTTTCCTTGGGCAAAACATATTCCTGCAATGTCTGTTAAAGAGCAGAGCAAAAACACAAGTATGCCTTCTTCACTAGGCACCTGTTTCAGACACTTGCTGCTGCTGATGGGACTACACAGTCAACAATCACTTCTGCTTGCACCAGGGAGTGCATCACTTTCACACACTAAGAACTCACAAAATGCACTGCACACTCTACCAACCACTAGCTTCATTTCGCTTCCGTGACCCAGTCAGTAACTTTTCTTAATGAGTTATGGCACTAGAAGAGATTTTTAACCCCCAGAGGAGATAAAGAAGTAAGTCCATCCTGGGCCTAGAGGCAGTGACATGGCCACAGAGGACTAGAACAGAGAGTAAAGCATCCAGCTGATATGAAGTGAGGGGAGATGCACAAGAACACCCACTTGACCTGGGTGGATGATCAGAACTCAACTAGTAGAAGAGTCGGAAAAATAAAAAAAATAAAAAAAAGAGTAACCCGCTACAATTTGATGAACTTTACCTATACTTATGAATGTAGTAGCTCAAAAAAGAACAAATCTTTACAGCAAGGATCATTTCCACCCCCCAGCCCCTCAGTACACAGGATTGACAGGGATGGGCAACTTAGACATTGGTTATCCAAAATGAGGGCGCCTATAAAGGCAAGAAGTGACTGGTTTACAAGCTTTCCAGAGGAAGCCTAGTTCCAGAGGAGGCAGGAGAAGGTAGAATCTCCACTGAAAGGTTTCCAAT
>NW_006408583.1:11944005-11955194 GCF_000296735.1 Chrysochloris asiatica
TAAAGTATTTTGAAGCAACAGGCATTGAAAGATGAAATTTAATAAATATTCAATTTAATCTAAAGACTCAAGGCATTCCAAAAAGAAACTAGAAATGAGAAAGTTTGTATATTTAATGATACTAAGGAATTATTCATTTTAGGTGTGATAAAGATTGGAGGTTTTTAAAACTCTATCTTCTAAAAATACAGACTGAATTGTTAATGGATAAAATTACATGATATCTGGGTTTTCTTTAAAATTATCAGCTTTGATAAGAAAAGTTCACTGGGCGGGGGGCTAATAGTCAGGAAATAAGACTGACCATAAATTGATCACTATAAAAGCTGAGTAATAAACAGTCATAGTAGTTAATTACAGTATTCTTTCTACTTTCATCTGTTTGGCAGTTCAGAGTCACCAGTCGCTCCTTGGACAGGTTCGCTATGAGCCACAACTGACTCGACAGCACTTAACAACAACAAATAACACAGGAGTGTCCAATGTACAACAAACTTACAAAACTGAAAGTAGGGAATCAGAGATATCAATTTATAATCAAGACAACTACACAGGAAAAAGAGAGAGAAGTATCGTTACAGAATTTCAAACAGCAAAGACGTCAGGTAGTTTCAGGATAAAATGAATTGCTTCAAATTGTGGAAGAAATTAATAAATTACAGAGTAACCACAAAGAAAATTAATAAACCTTCACATCAAATCAAGAAAAGAGAAAGCCATGAAGATTTTCCAGGCATTAAAGTAACAGCAGTGAATAAACTGACAAGAAAAATATACAAACAAAATTAACTCAGCACAGAAAAATATGTGGAACAGAAAGTATTGGTGAAGTAAGATATCACATGAAATGTAAACTCATTGATTGGGTCAAGGTGTAATATTAATATTGGAAATATTCTGTTCTGCAAATCTTCACTCAATTCACAATAAAAAGTTTAAATATATATATATATATGAAAGAAACACATAGAAAAATTATTGAAATCAGCTCACAGCTACAGATAATTACATTCAGTGTCAATGGATTAAATGCACCAATCAAAAGACAGTAGTAGAATGGATAAGAAAAACAGGATCCTTCAATATATGCTGTTACAAGAGACACACCTAACACACAAAGACATAAATAGCTTAAAAATCATAGGATAGATAAAAAAAAACAAAAAACAAGATAATGGCAGTCAAAAACAGGCAAGAGTGGCAATGTTACTTTCTAAAATTAATTCATTAAAATGAGAATAAAAACATAATGTAGACTTCAAGGAAAAACTAGCATAAGCCAAAGAAAGACATCATCTCATGCTTAAAGGGTCAATTGAACAAGAGGACACAAACATAATAAATATCTACGCTCCCAAAGAAAGAGTCTCAAAGTATACAAACCAAACCCTAATAGAATTGAAGACAGAAACAGACAACTCTAAAATAAAAGAAGGAAATTTTAATACACCACATTCAATAAGGACAGAACAACTAGAAAGAAACTCAATAGAGACAGAAAAACTAAAAACACAATCAATCAACTTGGCTTCATAGGCTTATACAGAGCACTCAACCCAACACCAACACAATACACATTCTTTTTCAGTGCACATGGAGTATTCTTCAGAATAGATTATGTGTTAGGATACAAAGCAAGCCTCAATAAATTTTAAAACATCAAAATACTACAAAGCCTCTTTTAAGATCACAATGCTATAAAATTATAAATCAAAAATAGGAAAATCAAGGGAAAAAATCAAATATATGGAAACTGAATGACAACCTGCTGAAAAACTATTAGTGCATAATAAAACCAATAAAAAATGAAACAAAGAAATTCCTTGAATAAAATGAGAACAAAAACACAACATACCAAAACCTTTAGGACACAGCAAAAACAGTGCTTAGAGGGCAATGTCTAGCAATAAACACATACATGCAAAAAGAAGAAAGAGCTAAAATTAACACCTTAACCCAACATCTCCAACATTAGAAAAAGAGTAGCAAAATAAGTCTACTGCCCAAAAAAGAAAAGAAATAATAAAGATTAGAGCAGAAATAAATGAATTAGAAAACAGAAAAACGATAGAAAAGAAGCAAACATTACAAGAAGTTGGTGTTTTGAAAGGATTAATAAAATTGACAAACCATTGGCAATTCTAACAAAAAAAGAGGAGAGGATGCAACTAACTTGCACGAGAAATGATATGGGTGACATCACAACAGAACCAACAAAAATAAAAAGGATAATAACAGAATACTATGAAGAACTGTAACCAATAAATTTGAAAATCTAGAATAAATGGATAAATTTTTAGCGTGAAGAACAAAAGTTGATCAGACATATAACAAAAGAAGAAATCGATCAGATTATTAAAAAACTTCAACAACAAAATAAAGTCCAGGCTCAAGTGGCTTTATGGGTGAATTCTACCAAACATTCAGAGAAGAAATGACACAAACATAGATGAAAAATTCTCAACAAAATCCTAGTCAGTAGAATTCAACAATATATCAACATATACAACAACATATAATGAATAAGTGGAATTCATAACAGGAATGCAAGAATGGTTCAATATCAGAAAAACAATCAACATAATCCACCATATAAATAAAACAAAGGAAAAGAACCGCATGATCATGTTGATGGATGCAGAAAAAGCATTTGACAAAATCCACACACATTATTGATGAAAACACTCAACAAAGTATGAATTGAAGGGAAATTCCCCAACATAATTAAGAGCATAGATACAAATGAAAAGAAACTAAAAGGAAATCCTGTGTGGCACTGCAGTATATGCACTGGACCACAAGGTCACTTTGAACTGCAAGATCAATGGTTCAAACTCACCAGCTGTTCCTCAAAAACCCTATACAGGGTCACTATGAGTTGAAACCGACTCCATGGCACTAAACAACAACAACATACAAATCCAACAGTCAACATTACTCTCAATGGAGAGAAACTGAAAGCATTCCCTTTGGAAACAGGAACCAGACAAAGATGCCCTTCGGCACAGATACAGTGCCAGAAATAAGCTCCTGAGATTGAAAGAGCAGGGGACTTATCTTATACAACTGGGAAAGAGCTGCCTCCTAAATATAGAGTTGACCATGATGACACTACTGGAATAAAGCCTTCGGGACACATAAATCAAATTGACTACATCTGTGGAAAGAGATGGTGGAAAAGCTCCATATCATCAGCCAAAACAAGGCCAGGGACAGACTGTGGAACAGACCATCAATTGCTCATATGCAACATCAGACTGAAGCTGAAGAAAATTTCAAGTCCACGAGAGCCAAAATATGACCTTGAACATATCCCACCTGAATTTAGAGATCATCTTAAGAACAGATTTGACTTACAGTCCAGAAACAGAGGACCCTAGGACCATCAAGAAAGAAGAGTACGAGCGGAATGCAGGACTCTATCCAGAGAAGCAGTGACACCAGTGATGGAGGCAGAGATGAGGACATGGAGAGAGGGAACAGTTGAGAACTCTAGACTCACGGAAAGAGAAAGACTGAGTGCTGGTGGCCAGGAGGCAGGCTTGCAGAATGTGTCCTCTGGTTGTTTAAATTATTATATATTCCTGAGCATTTTTGTGTACATCTCCCCTACCCAAAAACAAAAACCCAGAGGGAATAGAAGCAAATACTGTTGATGATGCACGCAAGGAGGAAACTGTAATCATTGCAATGAAATGATGGTTAAAACCGATGTTCTCCCATGTTCTCTCAATTCACAATTAAAACTTAAAAAAAAAAACACACACACACACAGATTTGATGCATTAGACACTAATGACCAAAGATGAGATATGCAAAGACCTGGAATTATAAAGCCAAAAGGGAAGAACACACTCAGCATTTCTCAAAATGAGGGAAAAATTCAAGCTTTGCCTTGCAAAGTATTGAATGATGCAGGGAGCATCAAAAGAAGATGGAAGGAATACACATAGTCACTGTATCAAAAAGAAATGGTCAATGTTCAACCATTTCAGGAGGTGGCATATGATCAAGAGCCAAGGATACTAAAGGAAGAAGCCCAAGATACACTGAAGGCATTGACAAAGAACAAGGCACCAGGAATTGATGGAATACAAATGGCAATATTTAAACACACTGATGCAGCACTGGAGGCCCTCATTCATCTAGATCCAGAAATTTGTAAGACAGCTACCTGACCAATTGATTAGAAGAGATCTATATTTGTGCCCATTCCCAAGAGAGGTGACATTAGAAGGTCCTGGATAGGATGTGCAGTAAAACTCAAAATCATAATAAAGGCCCTGAGACTACGGCCTTTAGTCACCCTTCAGGTCTGGAACTGAACTCACTCCCATTTCTCAATTTTCAGGTCTACACGGAGAACAACAACATGAGCAAGTTACCCACACTTTGGAATAACAAAGCTCAAAAGGGCTAGGAAAGGAGGAGGAATGGAAACAGGAAACACAGGTAGAAAGTAGGATAAGTGATGTTACATTGTAGGGCTTGCAATAAATGACATGAAACAAATGTTCAGGGATTGCTGAATGGAAAACCGATTGCCTTCACCCAGTCACTCACACACAGAAAAAGATCCCAAGTAATCTTATAGATCCCCAGATGAATCTTACATGTACAATAAGAATGTATACAAACTTTTACCTTACACGTACATAAGAATCACCTGGAATCTTATTAAAAGGTAGATTCTAATTCAGTATATCTGGGATGAAAATGCAAATTCTCAGCAGGGAATCAAACTGGAATGAACCAGTTAGAAATCCTGGACCCTTCTAAATCCTGGCTTTGAATCCTTAGAAAGGGACCTCCGGGCAGTGGAGGTGTAAAGCTTGATGCATTTTACAGTAGACAAATTCTTATGTTCAGCACATACTGAAATGACCACTGCCCTGGAGAGGCTCCACTGTTATTAAAAATTAAGGGGAAAAAGTCTAAAACCCTGCAGGATAACACAGCTGCCCTTAAAAAATTAAAAACTACTTTCTCAGTATCCAATCTGCTCCTTTCGATTCTGTAAGTCAGAACAGGCCGAGTGAGCCACAATGCCCACTGGCACTGAGGAGAAAGTTCTACAATAAGTAAACAGCTATAAAAGGCCAGATTGAAAGAGGGACCAGTCTATCAGTTAAAATATTTTTCAGATTCCCAAATTCATATGCTAAGTTTCTCTATCAAAATGTCAGTCTTCAATTTTATTAAAATATAAACATTCAATGATACTATGAAAAAATAATTAACACTTGAAATCTTTCCTTTTTCATGCCTAACTCAATACCCATGGAGGCAGGAGTCAAGAAATCATACAACATATTGTATTGGGTAAATCTGCTGCAAAAGACCTCCTAAAGTGTTAAAGAACAAAGATACCACTTTGAGGACTAAGGTGGCCTGCCAGCTATGGTATTTTCAATCACCTCGTATGTATATGAAAGCTGGACAATGGGGGGAAATGATGCATTTGAATTACGGTGTGGGTGAAGAATATTGAAAGTACCATGAACTTCCAAAATAATAAACAAATCTATGTTGAAAGAAGTACAGCCAGAATGCTCCTCAGAAGCCAGGACCATGAGACTTCAACTCACATACTTTGGACACATTATTAGGAGGCATGACCAGTCCCTAGAGAAGGACCTCATACTTGGTTAAGTATTTGTTAGGTAATGTTGAGTCAATTCCGACTCATAGCGACCCTGTATAGGGGTTTCCTAGGAGTGACTACTGGATTTGAACCACCAACCTTGTGCTTAGCAGTCCAGTGCTTTTTCTACAGTGCCACACCAGGACTCCTGGTAGAGTAGAGGGTCAGTGAAAAAAAGAGGAAGACCCTCAACAAGATAGACTGACACAGTGGCTCCAGCAGCGGCTCAAACGCAACTGTGCAGATGGTGCAGGACTAGGCACTGTTTTGCTCTGTTGGACGCACACAGGATGGTTATGAATCGAAACCAACTCGACAGCACCTAACAACAACAAGGTATCTAGTGTTCCTTCTAGAAAATAAAAAAGAGGTTCTCTTTTTCTGTTTCTATACCATACAAAGGGGCTGAAATCATACACCAGAATTTACGTCTTTATTTTCTCCCCTACCTGTTTTGAATGAAATGTCAAGAAGAAAATATAAACTTATAAACCGTTTGTTATTACTAAAATAATCAATAAGGACAAAAAAATCTTCAAAATGTAAAACAAACTCCTTTCAAGAATGGGCTTTATTAAAAAATAATTAAAGTAAAGCCCTTCCAATCTTTCTTTTTTTTTCTTCTTCAATCCTCTCATGTCTGGTGAATTAATTCTTATACCCAGCAGAGGGTGCTAAAGGAACATCAACGTGCTGTTTTCAAAAATGTTTCCGTAACAAGTACAGTTATATTCTATATCATTGGAATTCAATCCTAATATACTCAACAAAGCAAAAGCAGACAGCAAAACAGAATTCAAGATTAAAATTACAAAATCCAACAGAAATTCACTTATACTACAAATCAATTGAACTACATACAGCTTTGTCTGTAATACAAGTATTAGACTACTTCCTGGTCTATTCTCTAACACTATGAACAACAGAGTTCTTTATGTAACACAAGACAATCACATATTTTGTCCCTTATTATCTGGCTGACATGTCCTTCCTACTACAATACCTGCCAAGAAATGTTTATTAAGTACTATGTATTACACCTGGAGTCCTGGTGTGGCGCTGTAGGTTAATGCGCCAGATTACAAAGCCATTTGAACTGCAAGGTCAGCAGTTTAAGCTCACCAGCTGCTCCTCGGAAACCCTATACAGGGTTGCTATGGGTCGGAACCAAGTCGACGGCACTTAACAACAACAACAACTAATGTGTTACACCTAGATTTTCATTTTATCCTATGACCTATATCTCACAAAACCACAGTAAACCCAGATAGATAATCTACTCAATTTAATGAGACTAATTTATTAGTCAGTCTTTGAAAAAACACCTTGTACTCAATCCTTTGGCACAAGTGACTTTGATCAAAATACTGGGCTTGAGTTGCCAACTTCAATTAAGCAGCAGAACTAACCAAACAAACCTATCTGACCCTACAACTTCCATGGAGCCACTCTAAAAGCCTTGTAAAAGTTACCAAAACTTTTGACTGCAGCTAATTTCCTGGAAGGTAACAAAAACCAGTACCGACAACATTCTTCTCTCTTCAGATAGAATGCATATGGCTCCAACTTTGAACATGACGGGACTAGGCAAGCAGAAAAACTTTAGAGAGATCTGAGTTCAAGAATAACATGCGACATGGGCAATCATACTCTGTCCTTCCGTCACTAGGAGTCGGAACCCATTTGCTGGCAGTGGGTTCGATTTTAGGAGAATCCTACAGGAAAAGGAAATCAATGTACTGATTGTTGTTGTTGTTAGGTGTCATCGAGTCGGTACTAACTCATAGCGATCCTAAGTACAACAGAACAAAACACTGCCACTACTTGTATGTCAGTCTGTCGTACTGTGGTGCCTTGTGAGTTGCTGTGATTCTGAAAGCTATGCCACTGGTATTTTAAATACCAGCAGGGTCACCCACGGTGGGCAGGTTTCACATTATCTTCCAGAAGAAGACAGACTAGGAAGAAGGAGTGACGAACTATTTCCGAATATTTAGTCTCTGAAAACCTTATGAGATGTACTAATAGTCTCAGCTAAAAAAGCATTTTAAAAGAAAACAAAAATAGGGGAGGAAAGACATAAGTACACACTAGGTAGAGATTTCTCAGTAGTGTGTTATGTAGTAGTGTTTTACAAAAGTTACGCCAAGTTCACCCCAGAACACAAATATTGATTAACAACTTGTAGAAAAAGAAAGGGGTTCTTTATATAACAATTTCCCACATTGTATTACTTGATAATTCCCAGGAATGGACATTTGGACATAGTAACCCAGTAATCAATACAGCAATCAGCAATCTTCAAAAACCATAAATCTAAGGGAAAGAATGATTTCAAAAGGCATGCTAAAACATCATAAACTGATAACATTATATAATGATTCATTTTAAGGTACACATCTCTTATTTTGCTGTTTTAATGGTTGTAAATAGTTGATTATGGATATATTAACAATGAACTATATTTATTCCTTATCTATTGAACAAATAGAGTAGTACTATACTGCACAGACTTCAACTGAACATCTCAAAGCATTTTCTATTATTAAAAAGATGCTTCAGAGTCCAAGTCCCCAAGTATTTAAAACTCAGAGACACTACAATCACACCACTTAACCAAGTATATGGAGTCCTGGTGTGGCACTGTGAGTGAATGCACTGCATGCCAAGGTCAGTTTCAAGCATAAGGTTGGCAGTTCAAGTTCACCAGCTGCTCCTCAGAAACCCTATACAGGTTGCTATGAGTTGGAACCAACTAGACAGCACTTAACAACAACAACCAAGGATATACGTTGGAGGGAATAACTATGAGTTCTTTTTTCATCCTGGCTCTAGTCAAAGAACCTATAAAGCAGTGATGTTTTTTAATTAATCTGGAATGGGCTCTTTTTAAGTAAACACATATTGCTAAGTGCCATTTCTTCAGGTGTATGCTTACATTAATGTCATTGGTGATTTCAAGTCCTACTGTTGAATACTAATATTGTACAGTTTGCAAAGGTGTTGTATACATTTTCTCATTTGACTTTTACAACACATGGAATGTTTTACAAAACAGGTCTAACACAACAGACTACAGAATATTTTTTGCTTTGCTTTGATGTAGCTTTCTTACTTTCCAGATTCTAGTCCATGTTAAAACTAATGGGGCTTTCTGACATGCATGTGGGAAAGTAAAGAGTTGACCTCATAGAGTAGTCCAATCTACTGAAATCTATTCTCACAGTAAATCAAAGATACTGGATTTATTTTCAATCACTTCAAGCAAATGATATTGTATAATAACACTTAAGTAGTGTGTGGTGGCTCTGTAGGATAAACACTAGACTGCTAACCACAAGGTCAGCAGATTGTGCTCACTAACCTGATCCCATAAAGATTTGCAGCTTTGGAAACCCTAGAGAGGGTCACAATGAGTCGGAATTGACTTGACAGCACTAACACTAACAACACCTGAAGTATTATTTAAAAAGAGTGCAAGCAAGAATGCCCAAACTTGCAGATAGTACCCATTCGACCTAGTTTCCATAGCTGATGATCAGAATTTGACCAGAGGAAGATTAAAAATATATATATATATAGTAAACAAGTATAAATTGGTACAATTCGATAAACTTGGCCTATACTTATGGATGTAGTAGCTCAAAATACCAACTGAAAGGAAAGGAATCTTCACATCAACTATCAATGCTATTCCCTTTGTATACAGAGTAGATAGGGATGGGCAATTTAGACACTGGCTGTCTAAAATGGTGGAGGGGGAGCTATAAAGGCATGAAGTGACTGGCTTACAAGTTTTCAAGAGGGAGTCTAATTTCAGAGTGTGTGGGGGAAGGTAGAATCCCTACTGAATAGTTTTCATCCTGTCTAGATGGGTCCAGTGAAAGGAAATGGGGATAAGATTCTTATGATGCAGTAGTGAGTAACTGTTATCATGACTAATTGTAACTGTCACAACTGTAAAGGAAGAAATTTTGTAACAAAAAAGGGGTAGTAGTTAATCTTACAGTCCAGGAACAGAGGACCGTAGGACCACCAAGGGAGAAGAGCACAAGCAGAATGCGGGACCATATCCAGAGAAGCAGCAACACCAGAGATGGTGGCAGAGATGATGGCATGGAAAGAGAGAGCAGCTGAGGACTCTAGACTCATGGAACGAGAAAGGCTGGAGGCAGGCATGCAGAATCTGCTCTTGTGTTCTTTAAATGATTATACGTATTCCTGAGTGCTTTTGTGTATATCCTTCCCCTGCCCCCAAAGGAAACAAAAAACAGGGAATAGAAGCAAATACAGTTGAATGATGATGCACGGAGGAGACTGTAATCATTGAAATAAATGATGAGTGTAAAACCAATGTTCTCCCATGCAAACTATCACTTAATTCACAGTAAAAACTTTATATATATATATATATATAAAAAAAAAAAAAAAAAACACAAGGGCAAGATCCACAGCTGCTGAGAAGGGAGCATTAAAAGTAGTGCCGTGGTAGCACAACAAAAGAACTTTGGAGACTATGTAGGATTTGCAAATCTCCCAAATCAAGTAAATAGAAAGCCAGCGAAGAGTGAGTCTAAAGTCACACTTAGACTTAAGGTAATAGGTGAATCTGGAGGGGAAAGTCAACATTAATCAACTCATTACACCTCACAGATTTGTATTCTCCAGAGTATCTGGCCCTCCCCATAGGATAAAAAGACTGATGAGGTGGAACAATGCAAAGTTTTAATCAAAGAAGGTGGGGTTCAGTTACTGCTCACAGTAGTTGATACCCCAGGATTTGGAGATGCAGTGGGCAACAGTAACAGCTGCGGACAGTTACTGTGGACAGTAACTTTGAGGACTACCTAAATACAGATTCTCGAATAAACACACATCAAATGCCTAACCAGAGTGCTGTGAGGTTTGTATTTCATTGCTCCTTCAGGACATGGACTTAAACCACTGGACACTGAGTTTATGAAGCGCTTGCCTGAAAAAGTGAGCAGCATCCCATTCACTGCCAAAGCAGACACACACCAGGGGAGTGAATGAAACTCAACAATATAAAATTGAAATTCATGAATCCCCAGAAACAGATGATGATAAGGAAAATAAGTTTGTTAAAGAGATAAAGGGCCGTTTACCTCTTGCTATGGGAGGTAGTAATGCTATCATTCAAGTTTATGGCATAAGGAATAAACCTGAATGACACTCCTTGAATAGGTCAGAGGAAGCCAGTACCCTTGGGCTGTTGCTGAAGTTGAAAATGGTAAGCTTTGTGATTTGACAATTCTAAGAAATATGTTAATAAGAACACATATGCAAGACTTGGAAGACGTCACTAATAATGTACACTATGAGTCCCAGTATGGCGTTGTTGGATAAGCACTGGACTGCTAACCACAAGGTAGGCAGTTCAAACCCACCTCATTGAAAATGCTATACAGGGTCACTATGAGTCAGACAGGGCTCAACCTCACTGACAACAACAAAGAGCAATGAGAACTACAGAAGCAGCCAACTGGCAGCTGTAACTCATAATGGAGTTGACAACAGCAAGCAT
>NW_006408583.1:11958120-11959783 GCF_000296735.1 Chrysochloris asiatica
CCGAGCAGTGTTTTGTTCTGTTATGCATAGGGTCACTATGAGTCAGTACCAAGTTGATGGTACCTATGAATCAGTACCAACAACATGCCAACTTAGACAGCAGTGTTTCTTTGATCCATTTGTCCAGTTTCCACCCGTTTTATCCATAATAATGGATTTCACAGCACGGCAAAAATTATTTTGTTGTTGCTCTTGGTGAAATTAGGTTGCCTAGAATTGTCTTAGACTCCTAGCATGGTAGGATCAGCACTGGACTGGAAACCACAAGGTCTGCAGTTCAAACCCACTAGCTGCTACTCAGAAACCCTGTACAAGATCTTTATAAATTGGAACCAACTGGATGGCATTTAACAACAATACTGTATACTTACAAAGTAACAGCTCTAAGTATCTTTCATGCTTTTTCTTTTTTTTAATTAAACAGAAGTTTCAATTTAATGCAAAACAACATTTTATTGTTGTACATTCACGTTCTGGTGGTTTGACTGTTCACAGGGTATTCTGAAATGAAAGGGCTCTGGAAGGTTTTCACTGAGAATAAATAATAATAATATGATGTAAATTATGCTTGTCTATGGTAATAGCAATACAAAAGTTCACCTCAGCGCAGCAGACAGAAATAATGTAACTTAGTCTAACACAGTTGACCCCATTTCTGACTTCCGTTGTTTAAAAATACACCTGGGGAAAAAGGAAAAAAGCCTCTATGCTTACAATGCACCAACAACTTTTTTACAACAACCAGTTTTTATTGGTTGGTTCTGGATTCTTTAAATATTTATTATTCTTATTTAGTACCCCTTAGCCAGAATCTTAGTACTGCTTCATTTTTGTTATTAATGTTTAACAGATATTTTCCATATATCGCTGTTGTTGTTAAGTGCCGTTGAGTCAATTCCTACCCATAGCAACCCTGTATAGTGTTTCCAAAGAGCAGCTAGTGAGCTTGAACCACCAACCTTGAAGTTCAAATGAATTTGCAGTCTGACACATTAACCCACAGCGCCACACCAGGACTCCCTGCTAAAATAGAATACAGCATCTTTTATATGGTTGTTGTTGTTAATTACCATCAAGTCAGTTCTGACCCATAGCGACCCTGTATAGGGTTTTCAAGAAATGGCTGGTGAGCTTGAACCGCCGACCTTGTAGATCAAATGGCTTTGCAGTCTGGCATATTAATCCACAGCACACCAGGTAGGAATCAACAAAGAAACTTTTCTTTAACACCTTTATATACTCTATGACAGATAGTTGTTGATGTTGATGTTTAAGTGCCATCAAGTCATTTCCAACTCAGAGTGATTCTGTTTAGGATTTCTGAGGCGCAGCTAATGGATGTGAACTGCTGACCTTGCAATTCAAAGCAAACTTGAAGTCCAGTGCATTATCCTGCAGTGCCACATGAGGATTCCCTTGGTAAGTAGCAGGCTGGAACCGCATTTATAGATCATTTCTAGATAAAGGCCAACCTGTTTCTACCTACGTGCAGTTTCTTTATTTTACTAGACATGGAAATCATGAGCTCTTAAAAGGGAAAAAAAGTCACCATTCTGCATTTAGCTGTATTCACATATGGCATTTCTATATTTTGTGTATGTATTGTGAAAATTCACATAATAATGCTGTGAAGTAATAGAAAAAATATATTATCAAAAACTAG
>NW_006408583.1:11961298-11988909 GCF_000296735.1 Chrysochloris asiatica
AAGGGAGAAGAGCAGAGTACGGGACCCTACACAGAGAAACAGTGACACCAGAGGTGCTGACGTGGAGAGATGGAGCGGCCGTGGACTTTAAACCCAGAGAGGGAGAGGGGCTGTGTGCTGACAACCAGGGGCAGGCTTGCAACCAACCTTTGGTTGGTTCATGATGCATGGAGGGGACTGTAACCATGGCAACGAAATGACATATGATAGAACGAATGTAAAACTAGTGTTCTGCCATGTAAACTATCACATAATTCACAATAAAACATTTAAAAAACAAAAACAAGTGAAACCGTTTCTACCTTTACGATAATGGCACTGGTATTTATTTTACTGTGCAGGTCAACCAAAGAGGCAAATGGAACATTTAAAAAGTACTTACTATATGGCAGTCGCCACTTGTCTGTCAGTTTGTCGTAATGTGGTGGCTTGTGAGTTTCTGTGATGCTGGAGGCTAGACCACTGGTATTTTAAATACCAGCGCAGTCCACCCATGGTGGGCAGGTTTCAGTATAGCTTCCAAACTCAGACAGACTGGGAAGAAGGAGAGGTGGACTACTTCTGAATGTTTACCCACTGAAAGCCTTATGATAAGCAGCGGAACATTGTCAGATAGAGTGACGGAAGATGAAGACATTATGAATAGTCCATAATATTGTCAGATATAGTGCCGGAAGATGAGCACCTCAGGTTGGACTGTCACCTGTAAACCTGGTCCCCCTTCTCTCAGAAGCTGCCGTTTCTCAGTCACACATGCACAATAAGCTTCCTTACAGAAGCGGTTTATTGCAAAGCAATAGTATACTTCAAAAAGAGAAGTGGGTCTGTCTCTGAGAGTGGAGAAGACCCTGTGGGATTGGAATGTGCTGGCTTATAAGGGGACTGGAGCTCCTCCTCCAAGGGTGGGCTAACCCATGTTGATTAGGGGGACTGGTGTGTTGACTCTGGTTAACACCGTCTTTCTCCTACCAGAGCTATCATGGTGATTTCCATGGTGACTGTAAACTGTCCTGGTGCCCGGGGGTGTGACTGTTAGTATTATAATGACATAAAGGTTAATCTAAGAGCACAGTTACCCTAGTGCACGTGAGCCTCACTCTACTTCTGGGACCTGACGTGAGGTTGCAGATGTGCACAAGCCACATCCCTGCCACCTGGGCACCATCTGTGCCCTGAACCTGTTGTCCCTGCCGAGTGCTGAGAGCCCCTCCCTGGAGGACTCCTGAGGACCTGTTCAGCTGGCAAGAAGCTTTTAGTGGTGGTGGAGCCCATGTCAGGGCTTGACAGGGGCCTCGGCTGGCTGGTTCGGTGGGTTTCCAGATGTCCTGTGTGGTGAGCTCCTCTGAGTGGGAGGATGGCCAGTAGGAGCCCAGCTAGCAGCTCCAGGTCCCTGCTCCCTACCCCACCGCCCAGTCACTCCAGCACAGCTGTCTTTACCCGCCTGACACATCACCACGCTTCCATTGAAGACTGCATTAGAACAAAGGGGCTGCAGCTAAAAACAGTGTGAAAATCACTAGTGCTCACTACCATTTGAGTTGTAAACAAGAAAACTTCAGCCGGACTTAGAGTGGGGTTGGATAGAGAAGTTCCATCGACCCCATCTGGTCCTGGTGTTTCCATTGCACCTGGCTGTTGCTGCTCAATGCCTCAGTTTCTCCATGTGTAAAAAAATGGGCATTGTTCTGTGAACCTGGTCAAGCTCTGAGGATTGGATGAAATGATATAGCTAATACCCATAAAACTGTCACCTCCTCTGTTTCTTTGTACACCTGCACTGTTTTGTAATTAGCAATAAACCTTTTATATGCCCCCCAAAATTAAATGGAATGCATAAAGTTTGATACCCTAGGTATTAGTAAACTGAAGTGGACTATAATTGGCCATTTTGAATCAGACAATCATATGGCTTACTATCCTGGTAATAACAAATTGAAGAGGAATGGCATCACATTCATCACCAAAAAGAACATTTCAAGATGTAACCTGAAGTATAATGCTGCCTGTGATAAGATAATACCCAGACACCTACAAGGAAGACCAGTTAATACCACTATTATTCAAATTTAAGAACCAACCACTAAAGCCAATGATTAAATTGAAGAATTCTACCAACTTCTTCAGTCTGAAATTGATCAAACATGCAATCAAGATGTATTGGTAATTACCGGCAACTGGAACGCGAAGGTTGGAAACAAAGAGGAAGAAACAAACAGGAGTTGGAAAATATGAGCTTAATGTTAGAAATTATGCTGGAGATCAAATTTGCAAGATCAATGACTTCTTCATTACAAATATCTTTTTTAAACAACATGAAAGAAAACTGTACACATAGATCTCAACATACTGAAATACACAGGAATCAAACTAACTACATCTGTGGGAAGACACAGTAGAAAAACTCAATATCATCAGCCAAAACAAGACCAGAGACAGACTGTGGAACAAACCATCAATTGCTCATATGCAAGTCCAGGATGAGCTGAAAAAATTAAAATAAGTCCAGTAGCTTGAACAAATCCTACCTGAATTTAGAAACCATCTCAAGAACAGATTTGATGCATTAGACACTAATGACCAAAGACTAGAAGAGCTGTGAAATGACATCAAGAATATCATACAGGAAGAAAGCAAAAGGTCATTAAAAAGGAAGAAAAGGTCAAAATGGGTGTCAGAAGAGACACTGAGATTTGCTCTCCAGCACAGAAATGCTAAAATGAATGGAAGAAAAAGGAAGTTAATGAGCTGAACAGAAAATTACAAAGAGCAGATAAATAGTATTATGATAAAATGTGCAAATATCTGGAGTTAGAAAACCAAAAGGGAAGAACATGTTCAGCATTTCTCAAGGTAAAAAAAAAAAAAACTGAAGAAAAAATTCAAGACTTGCAAGTCCATGGGCAAAATATTGAATGATGCTGAAAGCCTCAAAAGAAGATGGAAGGTGTACAGAGTTTATACCAAAAAGACCTGGTCAACGTTCAACCATTTCAATAGGTGGTATATGATTGAAGGACCCTGCTTCTGACCAACAAAATAGCACTGCAGCTACACCAAGTGGCACTGAATATAGTCCTGCTTGGGCTTCCAGTCTCCAGAAAGCTTAAGTCTTTACTACACCTAGAGACCCTCCCCCTGTTTCAGGAAAATCTCCATAACCCCACCCATTGGAAACTCACCAGAGCTGTGCCCAGGACCACAGCGCCTTAAATACCTCAATATGTAAGAAACAAGCAGGCTCTTGATCTCTTTTGTTGACTTAGAGTACCCCCTCCCAGGTTTACTCTCAATAAACCTGCCTGCTGTTGATTTCTTATTCCTTACAACGATCAAGACCTGATGGTGCGGAAGGAAGAAGTCCCAGCTGTACTGAAGGCACAGGTGAAAACCAAGGTTCCATGAATTGATGTAATAATTATTGAAATCTTTCAACATATTGATACAGCACTGGAGGTGCTCACTCATCTATGCCAACAAATTTGAAAGACAACTATGGTCAACTGACTAGAAAAGATTCATATTTGTGCCCAACAGAATGTGGAAATCACCAAACAGTATCACTAATATCACATGCAAGTAAAATTTTGCTGAAGACAATTTAAAAATGCCTGCAATAGTATATTGACAAGGAACTGCCAGAAACTTAAGCCAAATTCGGAAGAGGATGTGGAAGTTGGGATGTCATTGCTGACACCAGATGAATGTTGGTTGGAAGCAAAGAATACCCCAGATATGTTTGTTGTTGTTGTTAAGTGCAGTTGAATCAGTTCTGACTCATAGCGGCCCTGTATAGTTCGCTATGAGACAGAACTGACTCATAGGAACAAGTAGTGGGTTTGAAATGCCAACCTTGTGGTTCATATTCCAGTGCTGATCCCACAGCACCACACTACTGCTTTATTGACTATGCAAAGGTTTTTGACTGTGTGGATCATGACAAGATATGACTCACATTGTGAAGAATGGGTATTCCAGAATACTTCATTGTTCTCATTAGGAACCTGTTCATAGACCAGTGAGTGCTGGTGTGGTACTGCAGGATAATGCACTGGACCACAAAGTCAGTTTCAACCACAAGGTCGGTGGTTAAACCTACCAGTCACTCCTTGGAAACCCTATACAGGGTCACTATGAGTCAGAACCAACATGAAGGCACTTAACATCATAGACCAAGAGGTAGTTGTTCAAACAACAACACAGACCAAGAGGTAGTAGTTCAAACAGAACAAGGGTATACTGGATGGTCAAAGTCAGGAAAGGTATGTACCAGGCTTGTATTCTTTCACCATACTTATTCAATCTGTATGCTAAGCAAATCATCCAAGAAACTTGATTAAATGAAGAATGTGGCATCAGGATTGGGGGAAATCTCATTAACAATATTGTATCATCTCATTAGCAATTATAATTGCATCATAGTATACAGATGATACAATATTGCTTTCGAAAGCAAAGAGAACTTAAAACACTTACTGATGAATATAGAAGACTACAGTCTTCAGTGTGGGTTGCACCTCAACATAAAGAAAACAAAAATCATCACAATAAATAAATCCTGGACCAATAAATACCATCATGCTAAATAAAGATACCAGGAGCTCTGGTAGCGTAGTGGTTACAAATCAGGCTGCGAACCTTAAGGTCAGCAATTTGAAACTACCAGCTGTTCCGCAGGAGAAAGATAAGGCTTTCTGCTCCCATAAAGATTTACAGCCTCGGAAACCCTGTACAGAGTCACTATGGGTCGGAATCGACTCGACAGCACTTAACAACAACAACAAATATAAAACTGAAGTTGTCAAAGACTTCATTTGCTTGGACACAAAATCACCACTCCTGAAAGCAGCAACCAAGAAATCAAATGACAAATTGCAACAGGCAAATCTGTTGCACAAGACCTCTTTAAAATACTCAATAGCAAATATATCAGTTGAGGACTAAGGTACGTCTGCCCCAAGCCATGGAATTTTCAATAGCCTCATATGCATGTGAAAGTTGGACAATGCAGAAGAATTGATGCATTTGAGTTATAGTGTCAGAGAGGAATAATGAAGGGACCACGGACTGACAGAAGAACAAACAGAACTGCGTTGGAAGAAGCACAGGCTGGCATGCCACCCTCAGAAGCCAGGATGGTAAGACTTTGTCTCTCATACTTTGAACATGTAATCAGGAGGGATCGGTCTCTGAAGAAGGACATCATGCTTGGTAAAGTGGAGGGTCAGCAAAAAAGAAGTCCCCCAATGAGATGGATTGCACAGTGGCAGCAGCAATGGCCTCAAGTGTAACAACAATTGTGAGGATGGCACAGGACTGGGCAAGTGTTTCCTTCTGTTGTGCACAGCATCACTAAGAGTTAGAATTGACTTGATGGTACTGAGCAACCAAGAACATATGTCAGATACCATGCTAGGTCTTTAGCCATTATTCCAAAGCCTGAGGAGTTCTGACACATAAAAGCATTTGCATTCTAGGTACTCAGGGGAAGACCTGTCTGTCAAGGATGGAAGGTCACTATATGCCTTTCTCTACTGTGAATTACTATTTATTTGTAACCTTTTTAATGATTATCATATTTGTTTTCAGAATCTTCTAGATTATCTTATGAAAACAGGCCCACTTAACTTAGTCTTTAAAAATAAGGAAGAGCCAAATGCATAAATCGTAAGAGCTGTGTGCAGTCATCTTGACCATGGTTAACTGTGTAATTGTGAAGGTGGGGTTGTGCAATTTTGAAGTCACAAAGGATGGCAAGAATCAGAGCCTTAACAGACGTATGAACACACTGAAATAACTACAGGAATAACCTGGAGGACACAGTCATCTTTCTTTTCGACAAGGGATAAATAATGAGGTAGATCATGCAGGCAGATTATGAAACAGGTGAATTTTAAAAGAAGCTTTATCCTGAGACTATGGCCATTAGACACCCTTCAGGCCCAGAACTGAGCTTATCCCTGTGCATCAATTTTCAGCTAAAAGGCAAACATTTAAGATGAACAATAACATCAGGGAGGTATGCATTTATTAGAACGATTAAGCACTTGAAATCAAAAGGGTGGCATTTGTCCAGAGACAAAGCTCAGAGTAGGAAGAGATAAGAAAGGAGGACAAACAGAATGGTGATGCAGGAGGAAGTGACAAGAGTGCTGCTGCATTTAGGACTGGAATCAGTGTCACAAAACAAACTGTATGAACTGCTGAAGGGAGAGCCAGTTTGTTCTGTAAACTGTCACCCAACTCATGGTTTAAAAAAATGCTTTATTACTGTCAGGTATAATACAAGAAACCACCGATAATAAAAACTAGACATTTCAAGAACAGAATTTATAGATAACAAATTCTGAACAAGTAATAAATTAAGTTTGTTTTTTTAAAAATCGTCTTTATGTTTTCTGGCAATAACACTGCAGTAGTTAACACAGTTTTAAAGGAACTTAAATTTTTTAAATACATTATGAATAGAAAAAGTTACATTTAAATTAATAACATTTACAAATACGCCATATTTATAAAGTAGGTAGTGATTTCATCATTAATTACTTTATAATTAATAATCAACACAAATGGGACTATAGCTATAAAGAGATTAACTACATGAGGTTGCCTTCTTGGACAATTAAGAAAGTGAGAAACATTTTTTTCTATATTCAGTTGGGTCAGCATACATTTAGAGAGAAAAGCTACATTCTACTCTTCTTCGTGTTACTGTAATATAGAAGGTGATTGACAGAAGCAATTCAGAATGTATTTATCAAGACTGCTCTCTCTCCACCATAATCTTCATGGGTTTCTTCAGTTCTCTCAGAATTAGGTTTGCATCTTCTCTTTTCTCTTTTCTTATTGAGTTAAGCTTATTTCCCATGATAATAAACTCCCCTAGTTGTAAAGAGGTTTATAAAAACCATGGATATTTTTTTTCCAGTTCACATTTCCCATGGTCCTGTGGTATCCAGCACCACATTTATAAAATTGGATTGGGTAGCATCTTTTCTTTTTTTTTTTTTTAATCTAAGAAACCATTGATTCGTGTTAAGATGATTAAGCTACACAATAGCATACAGCTTATCAAATAAAAAATATATATATATAAACCCCTTTGGCAGGCACATAGAAAAATCACCTTTTCATGAAAAACAAGTGTTAAAAAGCTTCACTAAATTTTTTTTTAATTTACAAGGCTAGATGTCTATCATGTTAGTTGTTTAGTCTGATATTACTAATATAGAATAATGTGTTGTATTAAATTAAAAACTCAGCAGTTTTCCTCTTTATTATTATCCTATCTTAACCTAATCCTTTAAAAAAAAAAAAAAGGTACCTAGAATTTCCAGTAGCTAATGGTTCCACTGTGGCATGTAAAGCCAGTATAAAATACACTACAGATATTTAACTGCTCATCTATTATGTCACTATCTGGTCAAACAGTTGATACAAATGATATTCAATATTCAAAACTGTCTATATATAAAGGCTCATAGATTAGTCAGAGGGTTATATACTGTGATAGTTAAGGTTTTGTCAACTTGACTGGGCCAGAATTTAGTAGTTACGATGTAATAATGGTCCGTGAAGAGATCTAATAGAATGGAATCATAGCATGGTCGCTGGAATATAGGCCCTGACCTGGTGAAATTACTCCGTGTGCTGTAAATCCTCACTTTTCAGATGTTAATGATGTTGAATGCAATCTACAGGACTGGGTTGTATCTTAAATCAATCTCTTTTGAGACCTAAAAGGAGACAGAAGTAAGCAGAAAGGGAGGGGTACAACCACCACGAAAGGAGAGAGAGGAGGGGAGTTCATTCTTTAGACCTGGGTTCCCTGCACTGTGTAGCTCCAAGATTCAGGGGAAACTGGTAAGACACATGGAGAACATCAAAGAATACCAGGCCTACAGATTCAGGGTAAACTGGTGCCAAGACACATGGAGAACACAAGGACTACTGGGCCTACAGATGCTTAAAGAGGCAAGAACCTTTCCCTAGAACCAACAAAGAGGGAGCCTTCCCAAGAGCAGGTGCTCTGAATTTGGACTTCTAGCCTCCTAAACTGAGAGAGAATATAGTTCTGGTTGTTAAAGCCATTCATTTGTGGAATTTCTGTTACAGTGCTATAAATAAAACTAACAGAAAATGCACTCTAAGAAATTTAACAGCTCATCCATTATGTCACCATCTGGTCAAATACTCAATACAAAACATATTCCCTTAGCAAAGTTTTGAAAGTTGTCTACATATGAAGGCTCATAGATTATAATGTGCCTATTTGTACAATTCTTAGAAGTAGACTATAAAGATACATTGCTTTCTAGAATATATTACCGTCCAGTAACGTAAATCCCCGTCACTACTCTTCTGTAATAAAGATTCCCAAAAGAACACTGTAAGCCAACAGTCACTATTTTATCATTAAATACTCTTCATAAATACTTTACTATTTAAATTATTTAAATACTCTTCATAAATACTTATTTACCTAATAATGGTTAGAAATTGTTACATTCGAAACCTGCTTGATCTATTGAAATATTTCATTTCTCTACAAAGAACAAGGACATTTTTCAAAACCTGAAAAATTAACAAATAAATTTGATATCTCTCAAGGTAATTACCAATATCATTCACTCATTCAAAACAAAGGCATATTTTCATTTATAAATTAATGTTCCTTTTTCATCTAAGTCTTATACAGAAAGGATTCCAGGCAAAAAAAAAAAAAAAGTACACATGATTCAAACAACAAATTAGAATTCAATACCTTTTTTCACTTTTGACCTTTTTATACACTAAATATCTTCCTGGGTTGCTTCCTCAACCATATCGTGTAATCAGCTACCCTCAAAGTTCCTAAATGCCATCAGAACTGTCAAATTACAAACATTTAAAAAATAAGGAAGTAAAATACAAAAGAAACTACTCAGATTCAAATATTTTTCAAAGAAGTCAAATATTCAACATAAATCAATGCCCCCCCTCAATATTAACTTTAAGTTCTTGCTGCAGAATGAAACTTTCTCTAGCCTTAAATTATGGGAAGGATGACATATATGTGTGATTATACAGAGGGAGAAAATGCACCTCGAATTCTTTTCTCAGGCGTTCTTCACGTTGAGTACTGAAGTCCAGTTCACTGGTTTGTCTCCGTAAGAGGTCAGAGCACTCCATGTGTTCTCCCTCCAGCTTTTCAACTTTCTTGTGCATATTTTGTACCGCATTATCTTGTTCCTGGAAGACAATTTATTTTCACATCAATAAAGTTTATAGAAGCCAAAGTGACTCAGCGTTATTCTGTAGAAGGCAGGGAATAACTAAGTCTATGTTTTAATATGTTAATAGTTAATTTATAGAAGCAAGCTGTCTGCAAAAATTCCTCCAACAACATGTCAGACTAGACTGTGTTAAAAAAAATACTGCAGCAGCAATGGTCTCAAACGTAACTACAATTGTGAAGATGGCCAAGGACCAGGCAATGTTTCGTTCTGTTGTGCATAAATAAGGTAGGTCACTGTGAGTCAGAACCAATTCAATGGCACCTAACAACAACAAAGAAGTATTACAATTTTTTTACTCTGACTAATATGATACATATAAGATATGAAGAAAAGATTGAAGTTGTCAAGGACTTCATTCTTCTTGGATCAACTATCAACACTCACGGAAGTAGCAGTCAAGAGATCAGAAGACGTATTGCACTGGGCAAATCTGCTGCACAGGAACTTTTTAAAGTATTGAAGAGCAGAGATGTCAGCTTGAGGACTAAGGTGCGCCTGACCCAGGCCATTGTGTTTTCAATAGCCTCATATGGATGCGAAAGCTGGACAGTGAATAAAGAAGATCGTAGAAGAATTGATGCCTTTGAGTTGTGGTGTTGGAGGAGAATATTGAAAGTGCCTTGGACTGCCAAAAGAACCAATAGATCTCTTATGGAAGAGGTGCAGCCAGAGTGCTCCTTGGAGGCCAGGGTGGCTAAGCTTCGTCTCTCCTACTTTGGACATATTGTCCGGAGGAAACAATCATTGGAGAAGGATGTCATGCTGGGTAGGGTGGAGGGTCAGAGAAAAAGAGGAAGACCCCCAACGAGATGGATCAGCCAGGTGGCATCATTGATGGACTCAAGTGTGGCAGCGGTAGTGAGGTTGGCCCAGGATCGGACATTGTTTCGTTCTGCTGTGCATGGGGTCGCTATGAGTCGGTTCCGACTCGATGGCACCTGACAACAACAACAACAAATATGATACAATTAAAAAGATGTCTAGCATACTTATTGCTTTTGTTGTTGTTAAGTACCATTGAGTTGGTTCAGACTCATAGTGGCACTGTACAGGGTTTCTGAGGCTAAAAATCTTGGCAAAAGCAGAAAGCCTCATCTTTCTCCCTTGAAGTGATCTGTGAGCTTCAACAACCAACCTTGTGGTTTGCAGTCCAGTGTTTATCCTAAAGATCCACCACGATTCCCATATAGCATACTATGAATACGCATAATACTGTGGTGCTGTAGGATAAACACTAAACTGCTACCTGCAAGGTTAAACCCAACAACTGTTCCTTGGAAACCTTATACAGGGTCGCTGGGTCAGAACTAAATCAATATCACTTAACAACAGCAACTATATATATATATACACACACATATATAATTCTATATATACAAGTATGACATATATTATAGTATAATGTTTGGAACACAGTGGCTCTGTAGGAAAATGTTGGACTGCTAAACAGAAAGCCAGCAAGTGGGAGAATGAGGAGACTTTGTGCTCCCACAAAGATTTATAGCATCAGAAACCTTACATGGAATTATTAATTACATCAAGTCAAAACCACCTAGATGGCACATAACATCTAGTGTTATGTGTAACAGATATTATACTATATATACAGGAAAGGAGCACTGATAATGTTGTAGAATAAGCACTAAACTGAGAGCCACAAGGTTGGCAGTTCAAACCAACCAGCCACTCCAATGGAGAAAGACGAGCCTTTATGCTCTAGTAAAAAGTTACAGCCTCAGAATCCCTATAGAGGATCACTGAGTTGGAACAGACTTGATGGCACCTAACAATTATATATATATATATACACACACATATATGAAGGAGCTTCAAAACATTTATGGAAAAATGAAATTAGACGTTAATGGAGAGAAGCAGTGAGATGGTGGACTAAGCTGTACTGCAGCACAGACCCTCTACAGCAGATACAGATGCAGAAGATAGTGCTGGAACCCTGAGCTTCAGATACAGGGACAGAGAAGTGGACTAAATGCTGACTAGCAGCAAAAGCTCAACAGACTTTCAGACCTATGCCAGGGGACCAGACAAGAAACAGTCATCTCAAACTTCTGGAAGCAACTTTAGAGACAAGACAGTGGTTCAGTAGTCCAGAGGCATCCTGGTGACTCGAAGAGATAAAGGTGTAATTTTTTATTGTTTCCCACACTCCCTCACCACATACAGCCCCAGGGAAGCTCCCACTTTCTCAGGGTCAAAGCCTCACACTGGGAAGCCTAGTAATTGTGAGCCCCATCAAAGTGAGTTGGGCACTATCCACACAAAACCCCGGCACCTGGATTCAGATGAGCCCTGCTCCAAATTGTAGAAGTGGCCCTGGCAAGCCCTGGACTAGCTACCACAAGGGATAAAAAGAAGAGAGAGATAGACAGGTGATCTGTACTGGCTGACTAAGTGCACAGTGGCCACTTTGAACTTTCGTGGGCAGCTTGGTGGCGCAGAGCCATAATAGTTACTGACAGAAAGAAAGAGGACTGTTTATTGTCTTGTGCCCCACATTACCTTGGTGCCCAGAGACATGGCCAGTCCCTACCCACGTACACCATCAGCGAAAATCCTGCTCTCCAGTGGACAGAACTACATGGTGATGAACTACACAGTTGTGAGCCACATCAAGGTGAGTAAGAAGCTATGCACCCCAACCCTGGATTCAGTTAAGGCCAACTCCAGACCTGCAGAGCCAAATCTGGCCAGCTCTGGATTACTGGGAACTCTCACCCCCAGCTATCCTCTCAGATGGAAGTCCTTGATCCCAGCTTCTGTAGGGTCTGCATGAACTATTTCCAGATTGGGTGCCCAGAAAAGAAAACACCAAGGCCTACAGGAACATCACCTAGCACTGACTGCCCCTGTCTCATTCCTTGCCCACCCACCACGTGGTTCCAATAACTAGCAGAAGCCCCTGGTTTTCTCCTGCCTGCTGGGTCTGCCATCTGCCCTGGTGTCTTCTTTTCTTGGGTTGTATTTGTTTATTCTTCCTTGTTTTATATTCTGTTGCTTTTAATCATTTCTGTCTATGCTTTCATTTTTTCCTTCTCTTCTTCTGTTTATCTTTCCCCTCCCTAAGGAGCTCTAGTAGCATAGTGGTTATGAATTGGGCTGCTAACCTCAAGGTCGGCAGTTCGAAACTACCAGCTGTATCATGGGAGAAAGATGAGGCTTCCTGCTCCTGTAAAGATTTACAGCCTCAGAAACTCTGTGCAGGGTCACTTTGAGTCGGAACCAACTCCATGGTACTTAACAACAACCATGTGGCACTGTGGACTAATGCATCAGACTGCAAAGTCATTTGAACTACAGGGTCGGTGGTTCAAGCTCAGCAGCTGCTCCTTGAAAACCCTATACAGGGTCACTGTGGGTCAACAGCACTTAACAACAACAACAACCATCCCACTTCTTCATCTTTGTTTCCTGTTGTTTCTTTGCTCGTGACTTTTCTTTACTTGACTTTTCTTTGCTCTCTCTTTTCTTTTACTCATCCCTCTCCCTAATTGCGTTTAGTACGTTTTCTTTTTCTTTCTTTTTATTTTCTCTTCTGTGGCTTTTTTTCCTCTCCCTCTTTTCTCTTTTCAGTTACTATATTCTTATTTTAGCTGTTGCCTGTATTTATTTTTCTCCTTAACTGTCCTGAGTTGGGTTTTTTTTGGCTTTTTTTTGCTTTTGATATTATTTGCTTGGTTCATTTTTCATTTTTTTTCTTTTATATGTATCTTTTCTTTTTTTGCCCCACCCAAGGGGGGGAAACATCCAAGCCCATAAAGCCCAGGCATGACCATACCCTCTGCAACCCTGTCCATTGGGCAAGAACTAATACCAGCTGTTATCCACCTGGTCAATGACAGCCAACATCAGCCACGCCCATCCTAAGCTGAGCTGCATGAATGGCAAACAGAACAGCACATATGCGCCCATTCTCCATCACACCCAATCAAATCAACGTACAATTATATACAAATACAATGACATCAAAATGTCTCAGAAGCAACAGAAAATTTCTGTTCACAGAAAGAAACAAGACAGAATGATACAAACAAGTGACTAAGAGGCCAAGAAAGAAAATGTTATTGTGGGAAACAAGTCACTGGAACTCCCTGAAAAAGACTCAAGAAAATGATATTTAGGTACCTTCAAATGATTGATAGAAAGGTCACGGAAAACAAGGAAAAAATTAGGAAAACACTACAAGAACAAACACAGAATTGGAGGCAATATAAAACCTGTAAATAGACTTCTAAAAGATTAATATTAAGACTTCAGAAGTAGACAATAATTGACAGGATAAAGGAGTAGATTTGAATCAAAGAAAGCCACAATTAGTGAGCTTGAAGATAAATCTCTCAAAACTAGTAAGCTAGAACAATCAGAAAAAAGAAAAAATACAAAATCTAAGATTCATGTGCAACACCATGAAGAGGAAAAACTTATGGGTAAATCAGAATTCAAGAACAGGGAGAGAGAAAGAAAACCACAGAAAAAAAATAGTCAAAGAACTGTTGGAAGAAAACTTCTCTAACATAATGAAAGAGGAGAAGATATGTAATCAGGAAAGCTGAACAAACACCAAACAGGATAGACCCCAAAAGAAAAAAACCAGGCCATAATATAATCAAACTCTCCAAAGTCAATGACAAGGAAAGAACCCTGAGAGCAATTCAGGATAAAAGGAAAGTTAGCTACAAAGGAGAATCAGTAAGACTAACAGAAGCATATGCCCAGCAAAACGTCCCTCAAATAGGATAATAAAATTAGAACACTTCCAAATGGAAAATAAACAGAAATTAAAAGAAACCTTAATAACCAGACAAACTTTAGGAAATATTACTAAAGAGAGTTCACTGGACTAAGAATCAACAGCAACAGATAACAATCTGAAATTGACATACATGGAAACACCACCCAAAACTCAATCTAGACAGAAGTATTCAAAGAAAAACAAACCTACACAACTGAAAACAGGGAATCAGCGAAATCAATGTATAATGTAGACAACTACAAAGCTAATACGGGAAAGTATCATTTCAGAACTTCCAAATGGTGGGGAAGTCAAGTAGATTTAAAGATAAAACACTTTTAAACTGGGAAAGAAATTAATAAATTAAAGGGTAACCTCAAAGAAAATTAATACATCTTCCATCTAAATAGGAAAAAATGAAACCATAAATATTTAGTATACATTAACACAACAGCAATGAAGAAAATGCACAAACAAAGTCACTCAGCATCAGTAGCATGGGGCGGGACATGACGGCAAGCTAGGCAGAAAGGCTGTGCAGACCCTCTTCAGCAAAAATCTAGAAAACCAGATTAAACAGATCCCGAGGGCAGTCCCAGAATGCTGAACCTGGAATAAAAGGGTTAATAGGTGGATCGAGTGCTTACCAGGAGAAAGATCTGGAACAGAAGCAAGAAAGGATTTGGGACAGCCAACGTGTCCTGCCACAACCATTTTGAATGGGAATGAATGGACAGACAGACGGACAAGAGAGCAGAAACCTGGCAGTGATATGCAGAAATATACGTGTGAATACTTTTCATTCTTTCTTTTGTTCTTCCTTCTCTTCTTTCTTTCTACTCATTTCCTCTCTGGTAACCAGAGGTGGGACTTGGAAGAGTAGACACTCCTAGGTAAGGTTCTGCACCACATAGAGGGTTTTACAGCCTGTGTGCAGAGAATATAGCCATAATAAATATCTATCTCCCAACAAAAGACCCCAAAAATACATAAAACAAACCCTAATAGAAATGTGTGTGTCCTGGTGTGGCACTGTGGGTTAATGTGCCAGACTGCAAAGCCATTTGAACTATAAGGTCAGTGGTTCAAGCTCATCAGTTGCTCCTTGGAAACCCTATACAGGGTCGCTATGGGTTGGAACCGAATTGATGGCACTTCACAACAACAACAAATAGAAATGAAGAAAGAAATATAATACAATAGTAGTGCGAGATTTTAATACACTACTTTCAAAAAGGGGCAGGGCAACCAGAAAGAAACTCAACAGACACTGAGGAACTAAACAATGCAATCAACCAACTTGACCTCATAGATTTGTACAGAAAATTCAACCCAACAACAGCACTCATTCATTTACAGTGCACATGGAACATTCTCCAGAATAAACTGTGTTAGGCCACAAAAAAGTCTCAAGTAAATTTAGAAATATCAAAACACTACAAAGCATCTTCTCATATCACAATACTATAAAAATTAGAAATCAACAATAGGAAGATCAAGTAAAATAAAATCAAATACATAGAAAGTGAGTAATACCCTCTTTAAAAGCTACTGGGTGGCAGAACAAATATAAAGTGAAATTTTAAGATTCCTAAAAACAAATGAGAATGAAAAAATAATGTACCAAAACATTTGGGACACAGCATAAGCAGTACAGACAGGACAATTTATAGCAATAAATGTACACATCAAAAAATAAGAAAGAACCAAAATCAATCCATTAACACAACATCTCCAACGATTAGAAAAAGACCAGCATACTAAACTTACAATCAGCAGAAGAAAATAAATAATAAAGATTAATGCAGAAATAAATGAATTCGGAAACAGAAAAAACTATAGAAAGAATCAACAAGACAAGAAGCTGGTTCTTTGAAAGGATTAATAAAATTGACAAACCATTGACAAATCTAACAAAAGAAAAGAGGGAGGAGAAAACACAAATAACATGCATAAGAAACCACATGGGTGACGTCACAACAGAACAAATGGAAATAAAAAGGATAACAGAATACTATGAAGAGTTGTACTACAACAAATTTGAAAATCTAGTGGAAATGGATACATTTTCAGAAAAGCACGACCTACCTAAACTTACAGTGAAGTAGAAAACTTGAACAGACCAATAACAAAATAAATTGATTAGGTCATCAAATAATTCTCAACAAAAAAAAGTTCAGGCCCAGATGGCTTTGCTGATGAATTTTACCAAACATTCAGAGAAGAGCTGACTATTGGACTAATAGTTTGACTACTCAAACTATTCCAGAATATAGAAAAGGATGGGAATTTTTCTAATGCATTTTATGAAGCAAT
The DNA here is from genome assembly GCF_000296735.1 of Chrysochloris asiatica. Lineage (NCBI taxonomy): Eukaryota > Metazoa > Chordata > Mammalia > Afrosoricida > Chrysochloridae > Chrysochloris > Chrysochloris asiatica. The sequence continues at coordinate 11,977,640 of NW_006408583.1, forward strand.
ATAATCCTCATACTAAAACCAAAGAAGGACATCACTAAAAATAAAGAAAATTAGAAACCAATATCCCTCATGAACATAGATGCAAAAATTCTCAACAAAATCCTAGCCAACAGAATTCAACAACATATTCAAAAAATAATATACATCATGGCCAAGTGGAATTCATACCAGGGATGCAAGGATGGTTCAATATTAGAAAAACAATCAATGTAGTCCATCATATATTTAAAAAAAAAAAAAAAAGAACCACATGATCATATTGATTGATGCAGAAAAAGCATTTGACAAAATGCAATTTTGTCATTCCTGATAAAAATACTTAACAAAGTAGGAAATTCCTCAACATAATTAAAAGCATGCACATATACAAAACCAATAGCCAACCTCACTCTCAACAGACAGAAACTGAAAGTATTCCCTTTGTGAACAGGAACTAGACAAGACAGAAACTGAAAGCATTCCCTTTGTGAACAGGAACTAGACAAGACAGAAACTGAAAGCATTCCCTTTGTGAACAGGAACTAGACAAGAATGCCCTTTATCACCATTCCTATTCAGTACTGTGTTGGAAGTCTTAGCCAGAACTATAAAGCAAGAAAGGGAATTTTAAGGCATCCAAATTGGCAAAGAAGAAGTAAAACTCTATTTGCAGATGGTATGATATTATACACAGAAAATACCAAAGACTAACCAAAAAGAAATTATTGGAACTCATTGGAAGTTTCAGCAAAGTGGCAAGGTACAAGATCAACATACAAAAATCAGTTGGATTCCTCTATACAAATAAAGAAAGCTCTGAAAAGGATATTAAGAAAACAATACCATTTACAATATCCATCCAAAGGATAAAATATTTAGGAATAAATCTAGCCAGAGAAACAAAAGACCTATACAAAAACAAGTACAAAACACAAGGAACCAAAAGAGATTTACAAAACTGGAAGAATATACCATGCTCATGGATAGGAAGAATTAACTTGGTGAAAATCTCAATACTACCCAAAGCAATCTACAAATATAATGGAATCCCAATCCATATTCCAATAATATTCTTTAAAGAGATGGAAAAAATTGTCACAAACTTTATCTGGGATGGAAAGAGACCTCAGATAAGCACAGTATGTTTAAGAAGAAGAACATTTTTGGAAGTCTCTCACTCCCTGATTCCAAAATTTATATGAGTATAGTGGTCAAAACAGCCTGGAATTGATACAATGAAAGCTATACAGATCAATGGAACAGAATTGCGAATCCACATACAGTCAACTGATCTTTGACAAAAGGCCGAAAAACATTAAATGGGGAAGTGATAGTCTCTTCAATAAATAGTGCTGGTAAAACTAGAAATTGATTTGCAAAAGAATGAAATAAGACCCATATCTCACATTTTATCCACAAACTAACTCAACATGGATTAGAGATGTAAATGTACATTCCAGAACTCTAAAGATCATCAATGAAAACATAGGGACAAACTTAAGGGCTCTAAAACATGGCATACACAGACTATCAAACATGGCAAAAAAAAAAAAAACACAAACAATAGATGACTAAATAGATGACTGGAACATAATAAAAATTAGAAACTAATTTGCATCAAAGATTTCACCAAAAGAGTAAAAAGGAAGCACACAGACTGAGAAAAAAAATTTGGCAATGACATATCAGACCTGGAACTAATCTCTAAAATGTATAGGGAACTAAAACATCTCTACAAGAAAAAAAACAAATAACCCAGTTAAAAATGGGCACAGGAAATGAACAGACACTTCATCAAAGAAGACATTCAGACAGCTGGCAAACATTTGAAGGAATGTTCACGATCATTAGCCATTAAAGAGATGCAAATCAAAACAATGAGAGAGATGGAGCAGCTAGGGACCAGGAGGAAGAGGGCCTGTATGCTGACGACTGGGCAGGGCAGGCTGGTAGAATGCACCCTTTTGTTGATTGGTGATACGAGGAGGGGAGGGGATTGGGGATTGTAACTGTGGCAATGAAACAATATAAGATAGGATGAATGTAAAACTCATGTTCTCCCATGTACCCATGTAAACTATCACATAATTCACAATAAAACTTAAAAAAAAAAAGCGATATCATCTCACAATAGCAGTAACAGCGAAGCTCAAAAAAAACAGAGGCAACAAATGTTGGTAAGGGTGTGGAGAGACTGAGACACTCCTAAATTGCCGGTGGAACTGTAAAATGGTTTAACCACTCTGGAAAGCAGTATGATGCTTCCTCAGAAAGTTAATGGAAATGCCTTATGACCCAGCAATTCCACTACTTGGCATATATCCACAAGGAATATAAGCCAGAACACAAGTAGGTATATGCAGAGCAATGGTCATCGCAGCACTATTCATAACAGCAAAAAGATAGAGACAGCCTAAATGCCCATCAATGGAAGAATGAATAAAAAACTTTGGCACATACACACAGTGAATACTATGCTACCTTGAGGAATAACGATGAAGCTGCAAAACACCTCATAGCACGGATAAAACTTTAGGACAGTATGCTGAGTGAAAGCAGTCATTCACAAAAAGATAAATATTGCATTAAGACCATTAATGTAAAAGCAATATGTCGTTTGATTTCTTGACTGCTGCGTCCATGAGTGTTGATTGTTGATCCGAGCAAAATGAAGTCTTTTGACAACTTCCACCTTTTCTCCGTTTATCTGAAGAAATCAGTTGTAACACACACAAAAACCCACAGTAAACTGATATAATCAATTCACACCTATCCTCAATGGATTAAGTGTGCCAGCCAAGAGACAGAGAGCAACAGAAACGCTAAGAAAGCAGGATCCTTCATTATGCTGTCTACAAGAGACACACATTACACACACAGACAAAAATATTATTAAAACTCAAATGAAAGAAAAAATATATCAAGTTATAGGAAATTAAAAACAAGCAGGAAGGGCAGTACCAATTAGATACTGATCAAATAAGACTTCAAGGCAAAAACCAGCATAAGAGAATAAACTACATTATTTTATGATTAAAAGGTCAATTGAATATGACGTCATAACCGTATCTATGTTCCCAATGAAAGAGCCTCAAAATACATAAATGAAATTCTAATAGAATTGAAGAGAGAAACAGACAACTCCTCAATAATAGTGGTGTTGGTATAAGTGCCACTGAGTCAGTTCTAATTTATAATAAACCTGTATATTATGCTTTTACATAATATATTATTGTCCTTCGAAAACCTAATACGTATACATAATGTTTATGTATTAGGTTTTCAAAGGAGCGGCTAATGGGTTTGAACTGCCAACCTTGTGGTTAGCAGTTCAGTGCAAATTTAATACACTACTTTCAATGAAGCATATAACAATTAGGAGACTCAACAAAGACACAGAAGAACAAAACAACACAATCAATCAACTTGACCCCAAGATTTATACAGGGTACTCGAACCAACAACACTAAACACATTTGTTTCCAGTGCACATGGAACATTCTCCAGAACAGACCATCTGTTAGGCCACAAAACAAGCCTCAATAAATTTAAAACATCAGAATACTACAAAGCATCGTTTCTAACCAAAATGCTATAAAATTAGAAATCAAAAATAGAAAGATCAAGGAAATCAAATCATGATCCAGGAGACAGAGATGTGACACCAAATCACGACAGAGCAGCAGCAGATCCAACAACACAGGACAGAGTGGTGGGTTTCCTGGTCCACAGGGTGAGTACAGCTGAGTGCCTTTAGGCCAAAAGTTCACCTGTGTTGTGGAGTGCTTGTTATTGTTATTGTTAGATGTCACTGTGTTGGTTCCAACTCGTAGCACAATAGAACAACCCGCTGCTCTGTCTTGCACCACCCTCACAAATGTTGTCATGCATGCTTGAGCCCACTGCTGCTGCCACTGCGTCAGTTGACCTTGTTGGGGGCCTTCCTTTTTTTAATGACCCTCCACTTTTCCAAGTATGATGTCATTCTCCTAGAATTGGTCCCTCATGATAATGAGTCCAAAGACAGAGAAGCAAAGTCTCACCATCCTGGCTTCTAAGGCATACTTTGGCTGTACTTCATCCGACACAGATTTGTTTGGTCTTCTGAAAGTCACTATTCTTCTTTGACACCATAATTCAAACACATTAATTCTTCTGTGGTCTTCTTATTCATTATCCAACTTTCACATGCAGAAAAGATGATTTAAAAGACTATGGCTTGGGTCAGGAACACCATAGTCTTCAAACTAACATCTTTGCTCTTGAACACTTTAAAGACGTCTTCTATAGCAGATTTGTCAATACAATATGTCATTTGATTTCTTGACTGATGCTTCCATGAACATTGATTCTAGACTGAAGCAAAATGAAGTCCTTGACAACATCAATCCTGTCTCCATTTCTCATTATTTTATTTATTGCTCCAGTTGTGACAAGTTTTGTTTTCTTTACATTAAGGTTCAAGTATTTCAAGTCCTCTTCACTACCAACAAGCAAGGCTGTATCATGTGCATATCACAGGTTGATAATGAGTCTTCCTCCGATACTGAAGCCATGTTCTTCTTCGTATAATCTAGCTTCTCAGACCATTTGCTCAGCAAGCATATTGAGATACCGAGTAAGTATGGTGAAAGATACAACCCTGGCACACATCCTTCCTGATTTTGAAGCATTCTGTATCTCCTTGTGCAGTTTGAATGCCTGCCTCTTGGTCTATGTACAGGTTCCTCATGAGCACAACTTGGTGTTCTTTAATACCCAATCTTCACAATGTTATCCATGTTTGTGATCCACACAAACTCAATAAGCACAAGTAAACATCTTTCTGGTACTCCTTGATTTCAGCCAAAATCCATCTGATGTCAGTAATGATATCCTTCCCTCCACGACCTATTCTGAGCCAAACCTGAATCTCTGAAAGCACCCTATCAATGTACTGCTGTAACTGTTTTTGAAGTATCTTCAGCAAAAATTTTAATTGCATGAAATATTAATGATACTGTTAAATGATTTCCACATTCTGTTGGCCACCTTTCTTTGAAATGGACACAAATACAGATCTCTTCCAATCAGTTGGCTAGGTAACAGTCTTCCACATTTCTTAGCAGAGATAAGTGAGGGCCTCCAGCACTAAATCAGTTTGTTGAAACATTTCTATTTGTATTCTGTCGATTTCTGGAACCTTGTTTTTCACCAATGCCTTCAGTGCAGCCTGAAATTCAATCTTCAATATCATCAGCCCTTGATCATACAACACCTCTTGAAATGACTGAACATCAACCAATTACTTCTGGTATAGTGATTCTGTGCATTTCTTCCATCTTCTTTTGATGATTCTTCCATCATTCAATATTTTACCAGTAAAATCTTGCAACATTGCAAAATGAGGCTTGAATTTTTTCTTCAGTTCTTCCAGCTTGAGAAATGCTAAGCATGTTCTTTCCCTTTTCTAACTCCAGGTCTTTGCACATTTCATTAAAATACTTTATACTTTGTCTTCTCCAGCTACCCTTTGAAATTTTCTGTTTGGATCTTCTACTTCCTCATTTTTTCCATTCACTATAGAATCTCTATGCTGGAGAGTAAGTTTCTGAGTCTCTTCTGATATTCATTGTACTCTTTTCTTTCTTTGCTGTCTTTTAGATTATTTTTTGCTTTCTTCATGTAAGATGTTCTTGATGTCATCCCACAACTCTCCCAGTCTTCAATAATTAGTATCTAATAATTAGTATCTAATACGCCAAATCTGTTCTAGAGGTGGTCTCTATATTCAAGTGGGATACGTTCAAGGTCATATTTTGGTTCTTGTGGACTTGTTTTAATTTTCGCCAGGTTCAGCCTGAACTTCCATATGAGCAATTGATAAGTTGATCTTCCTACAGATGTAATCAATGACATCTGTAGGAAGAGACAATGATTCTTTTGCATTCCGTCTGGTGAAGGCCATGTGTATAGTCACCATTTATGCTGTTATTTAAAGATATTTGCAATGAAGAAGTCATTGGTCTTGCAAAATTCTATCATGCTATCAGCATCGTCTTTATCTTTATTTTATAAAAATTTATAAGTCATATTTTCCAACTATGGATCCTTTATCTTTCCAACTTTCCAATTCCTTTCACCAGCAATTAATGCATCTTGATTATATGTTTTGTCTGTTTCAGACAGAAAAAGTTGTTAGAATTCTCCAATGTTATCATCACTGGCTTAAGGGTACATTTGAATAACAGTAATATTAGCTGGTCTTCATTTTAAGCATACAGATATTATCCTATCACAGGCGGTAGTTTATTTCAAGACAGATTTTGAAATGTTCTTTTATTCAATGATTGCAACCAATTCCTCCTCAGTTTGTCATTCCGGGCATAGTAAACCAAGATTGTCCAATCTGAAATAACATTACCAATCCATTTCATCTCACTAATGCCTAGGATATTTATATTTATGTGTTCCATTTAATTTTTTGATGACTTTCAGTTTTGCTAGATTCACACTTCATACATTCCACATTCAGATTATTAATGGATGTTTGCAGTGGTTTCTCCTTTTTTTGAGTTGTGCCCCATCAGCAAATGAAAAGTCTTGAAAGTTTGACTCCATCCATGGCATTAAGGTCAATTATACTTTGAAGAATGAGCTCTTCTTGCCCAGTCATATTTTGAGTACCTTCCAACCTGAGGGGCTCATGCATATCAGACAGCTTCTGCGGCCATTCACACGGTTTTCAGAAAGTTGAGTGCCTCCAGGCACTTAATCAAGGGAGCTACTGACTCAGGGAGATAGAATTTAGTGCCATAGGCTGAAGCTACTTAAGATGGAGTAAAGTAGCCTTTGGACATTTATCAACAGCACTAAAAGAGCTTTGCAATGTTAGCCAAACAGGGCAGAGGCCAGGGGGCCTTGCAGCAGAGAGGTTGAAGCTCACGGAGAGTTGTACCTGTCCATGAGACTGAGAAGCGGCACTGTGAACCACAGAACTATATCCTGAGCATTTCCGATCCTGATTTGTCACCTGTTAACATCCTCGGAAACCCTGTACGGGGTCGCTATGGGTCGGAACCGACTCGACGGCACTTAACAACAACAACTTCCCTAAGAAACCCCATAATCTAGAGTGTGGTCTGTGAGTTCTGTGTGGCCAACGTTCTGAGGTATCAAATCCAGCAGAGAAGCAGGGAATGCTGGGAAGGGGCGGCTGGAATTAGAATTGGTAAGGAAGGTTGGAGGGTATCTGACCTCTGCCTCATACGAATCAGCTTGGGATGATGTAGAGTTTGAGTCTCTTAAACCCTTGTGAAGTTAGAGGAGGTCAAATGCTGCCTCCATGCCATCTTTACACTATATAAAAACTTGAACAGTAATACTCATAGTGGAGTCCAGTATGGCAGGTTGGGCTAATGCACCAGACTGGAAAGTCATCGAACTGCAAGGTCGGTGGTTCAAGCTCACCAGCTGCTCTGTGGAAACGCTATACAAGGTCACTATGGGTCAGAATCAACTCAACGGCACTTCACAACAACAATGCTCATAGTATCATTATTCATAAGAGCCAAAAAGTGGAAAAAAATCAAATGACCATCCACTGATGGGTAAATAAAATGCAGTGTGTGCACACAATGGGATACTGTCTAGTAATAAGCAGACATGAAGTACATGCTACAACATGGCACGACCTTTAAAGTATCTTGCTAAATCCCCCTACTTACTATATATCCTCCCAAGATAAGAGCCACAATACAAGCAGATACATGCAAGCACATGTTCATCACAGCACTATTCACAATAGCAAAAAGATGTAGACAGTCTAAATGCTCATCAATGGAAGAATGACAAATAAGCTTTGGTACACACACACAATGGAATACTACGCATTGATTAAGAATAACGATGAATCTGAGAGACACCTCATAACATGGATGAATCTGCAGGGCATTATGCTGAGTGAAACTGGTCACTAACAAAAGGGCAACTATTGTATGAGAACACCTTTGTAAAAACACAATGAATGGTTTTCATGCTAAAAGAAACATTCTTTGATGATTGCCAGGGGTGGGAGGGAAAGGTGAGAAATTAACTAGCTACAGGGTGACATTGGCATTGGTAAGTACCGTGGAGTCGGTTCCGACTCATAGTGACCCTGCATAGGGTTTCCGAGGCTGTAAATCTTTACAGGAGCAGAATGCCTCATCTTTCTCCCACGGCAGGGTGACAGGGAAGGCAATATACAAGAGGGAGGTTGGCAGAAGAATGATGAAGACAATTGAAGACACAGGGATAAATGCAAGGGTTTTAGGGGACACAACTGTGCAATAACAGTGTTCTATAGGTTGATACATGGCCAGATACATAGACTGAATGGGTATGGGAGGGAGAGTGGGAGTATCCCCACAAATGTATTTGCTGCAAATACACCTGTGAAGGAGGTGGAGCATGTTGTTGTTAAGTACAGTAGCGTCAATTCCGACCCACAGCAACCCTGTATAGGGTTTTCAAAGAGCAGCTTGTGAACTTGAACCACCGACCTTGCAGTTCAAATGACTTTGCAGTTGGGTGCATTAACCCATAGCACCACACCAGGACTCCAGGGTGGAGCATACAGAGGGGAAATGACGAAAACGTATTGTTGCTGTTGTTGAGTGACTCATAGTGACTCTGTATAAGGTTTCCAAGAAGCAACTGGTGAGTTTGAACCGCCGACCTTGTGATTCAAACCAACCTTGCATTCCAGTGCTTCATTTCACAGCGCCACACCAGGACTCCTTAGATATTACCAAATATCTACGGCAACAAGTTACTACGCTGACCATAGTCTCAGGGGACACCAGGGTCAGTTGGCATTACGTAGTCCATAAAGACAATGTTCTACGCCTCACTTTGCTGAGTAGCAACTAGGATCTTAAAAGATCATGAACAGCCATCTAAGGAGCAACTGCTGGTCTCTCCATGTACAGAAGAAAGTAGAATGATGGAAACTGAAGATGCCTATTAATCAATTAGTCTAATGGATGAATGTAACACGTGAACATCAGTCTCCGTGACTCTGAGACCAGACGAACCAGATGGTGCCCAGCTACCACTACCAACTGCTCTGAGGAATACTACATCAGACGATCCTACACAGAGTAGGGAAAACATGGAAACAGTGCAAAATTATTTAAAAAGAGAGAGAGCGAGAGAGTGGTTTTACTAGTCAGAAAGAGACCGGACCAGATGAACCAAGACTATGGCCCTCAGCCACCCTTCAGGTCTGGAGCAAAAGTCACCCTCATGGCCCCATTTTCAGCCAAGCAGTAGAGAGGTGTGTAAGGGGACAACACCGTTAGTAAGGTCTGCTCACCATGATATATATGGTCAACCATTCAAAAAGGGGTAACATTTGCCTGGGGACAAAGTACAGAAAGGTGGGGAAGAAGGATGGAATAAAATCAGAACCACAGGAGGAAGTGTTGTGACTTGGAGGGGACTACAGTAGTTGAAAAGAAACAAAGTGTACGATTTGTTGAAAGTAAAACAATAAATGTACTCTGTACACCTTCACCCAATTTGAGGCAGGCAGACCTGCGGAAATAGGTGCTGACCCCCATGTCCCCCAGGCTCATAGCTCATTCCGGGAACAAAGTTCACATTCCAGGAAAAAAGCCTCCTGTGATTCCCCAGGCTAATGTCCTGTTCCTGACCTACCTCTGGGAGGGAACAGAGCCCGGAGCTAATGTTCACCTACTTCCGCTTCGGAAACTGCTAGCTTGTATGCTCATACATCCTTCCCCACCATATGTTTGAACCAACCAATCCCAGGTAGCCCTGTGAAGCTGCTGGCCCCCGCTAACCAATCCCAAATGAACTCATATATGCACCTCCTTTCCCTATAAAATATCCTCACACAGAGAAGACTGAGCTCAGCCTCTGGATACGAATCCACTGAGCCATGTGGTAGCACAATAAAGTCCTTCCTTTATTACAACCCGCATGGCATTGGCAACTCCTTCAGAGCAACTCCAGTAACAAATTCACAATAAAAAGTTTCCAAAATATTCATGCTAAATGAAAGGAGCCAAATACAAAAGCCTACATATTGCATGACTTAATTTATATGAAATGTCCAGAATAAGATAACCTATAGAGAAAGAAAGTAGATTATTATTAGTCTCTAGGGACTGGACAAAGAGTGAACAGGGAGCAACTACTAGTGGGTGTTGGGTTCTGGGGGGTAATGATAATGTTCTGAAATCAGAATGGAAATGATGATGGTTGCACAACTCTTACTATACTAAAATTCTCCTGAACTGTACACTTTAAAAAGGTAAACTTTAAGGTATGTGAATTATAACTCAATATATCCTCAAAAAGATAAGGCAAAGCAGCATGCTGTAGGGGAAAAAACAAAAGGAACATTCAGAACCCAAAACATAAAAATATAAAAGCAGAAATAAAAAACAGATCAACTGGTTAGAAACTGAAATTTATAAAATATCCAATAAAGTAAACCAAAATAAAATCAAAGGTTGGGTAGAAGAGATAATAAAGTTAGTGACTCCATCTAGAACATCCAATATTCAACTAATTTCAGAGTGTGGCACAGTAGGATAAACACCCGACCTCAAGGTCACTTAAACTACAATGTCAGCAGTTGAAACTCACCAGCTGCTCCTCAGAAACTCTATAAGAGTCACTATGAGTTGGAAGTGACTCAACAGCTCTTAACAACAAGTGTGTTAAATGTTGGGATGCAAACTGCAAGGTCGATGGTTCGAACCCACCAGCCATACTTCTAGGGAGAAAGATGAGGCAGTCGGTTTCTATAAAGATTTGCAGCCTCACAAACTCTGTTCTATAAAGTTGTGATGAGTCAGAATCAGTTGACAGAAGTAAGTTTTAATTATAAAGGGAGAAGAGATCATTAGTGAAATGCAGTTGTGTTGTTAAGTGCCATCGAGTCTGTTCCGACTCATAGCGACCCCTGTACAGGTTTCCAAGGAGCAGTTCATGGGTCTGAACTGCAGTGTTTACCCTAAAGTGCCACACCAGCACTCCACTTCCTTCAAGAGTTCTCCATTGTCATAACATCGAGTGCAGGTTCCCTAGGCCGAAAATACAAGACCCTCCAAGATTTGACCATTATTGATCTTTTAAAGAGTATTTTTCCCTTCATCTTGGGTTATACAATGAGCTCTAAGCCCCTAACCAACATGAACTACAAAGAATTTCCAGAAGACTATGCATTTCTCACTCATCTCTGCCAAGAACTTTGGAAGAAAACTGTCTGGCCGACTGATTGGAAGAGATCAATGTTT
>NW_006408583.1:11990207-11991383 GCF_000296735.1 Chrysochloris asiatica
ACTCGATGGTACCTGACAACAACAACAATGTATTTCTTAAGGAGCTCTGGTAGCGTAGCGGTTACAAATCGGGCTGCGAACCGCAAGGTCAGCAGTTGGAAACTACCAGCTGCTCCACGGGAGAAAGATGTGGTTTTCTGCTCCCATAAAGATTTACAGCCTTGGAAACCCTGTACAGGGTCGCTATGAGTTGGAACCGACTCCACAGCACATAACAACAACAATACATTTCTTGGCATATGCTATTCCCATAGCCCAATAACTCTTTTATCTCCTTCCTTCCTGGAATTCCAAGGGAACTTCTACTTAAGATTCAAGAATCAGAAGTCATTTCCTCCAGGTACCTTTTCAGACACCTCCAAGAGTAAAGGACTTTGCTTACTGTGAGCTGTCAGCCCCTCCGATATTCTCTGTGCCATGCACTGTATTCTATACACTATGATTTGTTTATACCTTATCTCAAAAGTCATTTATGGCAACTAACAATATTCCAGTCTAGATAGATCAAAAGACCCTGGAGGGCAGGGAATATTAACTTGTCCCTCTTAACATTCATCCAGCACAACATCTGGCACACAGTTTGCCCTAGGAAATGTTTGTGGCATTAACATGTTCTACCTTCTGACTTGGACTTGCATCTATCCATTGAGGTTAATGCATGAAAGCATTCAAATTTCTGGAAATGAAGGGCAAGAATTTTGTTCATAACTTTTACAAGAAAGAACTTTAAATCATACACAAAAGATCAGAATGGATTCAAATTTCTCAACAACAATATTGGAAGGCCCCATACCCAGTGTCATTGAGAAACTCTAATTTATACTGACCCTAATGGAAGATAGGAGTCCTGGTGTGGCACTGTGGGTTAATGCGCCAGACTGCAAAGCCGTTTGAACTGCAGGGTTGGCAGTTCAGGCTCATCAGCTGCTCCTCGGAAACCCTATACAGGGTCTCTATGGGTCGGGATCGACTCGATAGCACTTCACAACAACAACACATACACTGCCTATGGAGTCCTGGTGTGGCACTGTGGGTTAATGCGCCAGACTGCAAAGCCATTTGAACTGCAAGGCTTGGCAATTCAAGCTCACCAGCTGCTTCTCGGAAACCCTATCCAGGATAGCTATGGGTCGGAATCGACTCGATGACACTTAACAACAACAACAATGGAAGATG
>NW_006408583.1:11992101-11993986 GCF_000296735.1 Chrysochloris asiatica
AAAAAAAAAAAAAAGTATATCTAACCTAGAATTCCATACTCAGTAAAGCTTCAATGCGATATGAGAATGGAACAGAGGCATATTAGCCATTCTGTTGTATAAGAATACATACTATATGGTAACTCTGGTAGCGTAGTGGTTACGAATCAGGCTGCTAACCTCAAGGTCAGCAGTTCGAAACTACTAGCGGTTCCACAGGAGAAAGATGAGGTGTTCTGCTCCCATAAAGATTTACAGCCTCGGAAACCCTGTGCAGGGTCACTATGAGTCGAAAGTGACTCCACAGTACTCAACAACAACAACAAAAATGTTTTTAAAATACTAAAATCATGACATATTGTCTGTGTACCAACAGCAGAAGATTGACCACTTTCGAATGATGGCTAGCTTATGGGGAAGGCATGGTGAGAGAACGGTGGAGGGATTCAGAACATTCTGTCTTCAATACTCTGACAAGTTATTATTTGTCTTTGGTTTTGTTTTTCTTAAGTTTTTAAGAATTGAGAATTGAGTGACGATTTACAGAACCGCTCATCAATTTTATATCCAACAAATCAAACTTGATTTCAATAACTGCAACCCCTCAATGTGATGCCACTTTCTCCTTGGGTTCCTGGTTTCCATTTCTCCTTCTTCCCCAATCTTTCTTAACTCTGTCTTTGGGTAAATGCTGCCCTTTTGATCTCAAATGGTTGACCATTCTATAGAGCACCCACCTCACTAGGGTTGTACTCTCCCCTCTGCCCCTCCCCCATTACTGTTTGTTTTTAATTCTGAAACAAATATGGCAAATTTTAACATTTTTGTATATTCAGATACTTGTTTAACATTTATGGTTTTATCCATGCAACCCACATCTGGAGTATGCTGTGATACACACACAAAAAAAATCCCAAAAGATCCATAAAACATGTAGTTTACATCAAGAGTAATTCGCCTTCCCCCAAATAAATTCTACTTTTTAATGAAACAAAAAGCTGCCTGGATATGCGTAATAAAATTTTTTTTAAAAGTTAAGTATATGTGGGAAAGAGAGACTATGGATGTGGGCATAATGAATAAAACCACATGCATATTTAAGACACTGTTTCCTCCCTTCTCTCCACCAGAGGGCGATGTTGAACTTGAAATATTTTTAAATAAGGCTTGTTTTTGAGCTGACATTTAACAGGAAACCACAGTGTGCTGTTATAAAATAAACGTGTTTGCTTTCTACATCTTCCAGAAACAACCCAAAGAGTAAGATTTTTTGTATGGACACATATAAGCAACATTTCTCAGGATCCAAAATATGGCTCCAATTCTGAAGAATTATACAAGTACAGTTAGAAATGTTATCAGTGTTAACGTATTCATCTTTTCAGTCTTATGAAATACATCAATATTGCTTCAACCAAGACCTTAATCTTGTGCATGGTTAACTCCTGAAAGAGCCAGCAGAAAACTCCAAAACCAGTACAACTCTCCAATCAAAAATACTATTTGTTGTTGAAGAGTTTAAACTGATACTAACTTCTGATGTGATGCTGTAGGATAAGCTGCTAGTGCATGATCGGCAGTTCAAACCCACCAGAAATCCTATACAGGGTTTAAACCACTGACAATGAGGCTAGCAGCCCAGTGCTTATCCTACAGAGCCACACCAGAAATCAAACTGAATCTTGAAAGTAAAATAACAAAAGCATCAACATTCACCTTAAAAATGTTTTCCATTCCACTTAATAAATTCCAATGAAATAGGGACTCCACAATGGGGTAGGAGATGTGGTGAAACCAGTTAACTATTACCTATCCCATACTACCTACACAACAGAAAAGCTTGTGACAAATAAGCCTCCTCAAAGCCCACAGTCCCAATGCAGGAATAAAGAAAAACATATCAAAT
>NW_006408583.1:11994134-12007752 GCF_000296735.1 Chrysochloris asiatica
CATTGATTATTATCCCCTCCATATATCATCAGTTTACAGTGTTTCTCTCTATCCTCTTTAGCTTTTTTTTTTTTGGATGGGGTAAATAATTTTTAATATCCAAAAAAAAAGCCAATATGACAGCATTTTTCAAGATCAAACACGTGCTTCTAAAATGGCTTTGACTTGTTTTGAACTTTCAACGCACGTTAAAGAAACACCAGGGATTTTGTGTATTTATCATGAAGACAGAGGTTTCAAAAAGAGAAAAAGAAACACTCTCTTAGACTGAAGAAATGTTTGAATTCTAGTAAAACTTTCCAGAGTAAACCTCTGTTTAGCTTTCTCTTCTTGAGAAAGAAAGGAAACTTGGTGTAAAATGAGGATTTTTCTGTTTGGGTTCGAATTCTCTAGCCTAAGTGAGAGAAATGTCACACCAGCTTTGTTTGTTAAAGATGGAGTTTCACAAAGCAGTTTTAAAAAAAAACAAAAACAAAAAAAAACTTACTTTTTAATCAAAATCCTTAGAGGGTTACACAAAGTGAAAACTATACATCTAATTATAGGAGGGAAACCTAAACCCATCAATAGCCAGTAGAAATAAGACAGAATTTTACTCTATCCCACAGGTTGTTTAAAAACAGACTTTCCTATGAAGCTTGTTTTAAAAGGAGGAAACGCTGTTTTCCTTTGTTATTCTAAAAAAAGATAAGAAATTCATAGACAGAGCTCTGAACATTTGTTACAAAACATAATAAAATTAATCTTTTTACAAAAGGGGTAAAGCTAGAGAGCTAGTAACTACAGAATATTCCCGGATTCTTCTTCACAGGTGATTAAAGACACACAGAACTTCACACTTCTTTTAGTGCTCAATACCATAAAGTCTGGTGTAAGCACGTGCATTTCATTTTGGGTTTATAAGACTGACCAGGAAACAGATTCAAATCACATCATTAAATACACATCTCAGAACCATATTTTACAAGTTCCAGGCGACTGGCTTGGGGCATTGCAGATTTCAGAGTGTTTAAGGGGTTGTTTTTAATTGACTTATGTTTGCAAGCTTATGGCAGGAAGGGTTTAAAAAATTATCAACAACAAGCTCAAATGTCTTCTGCTTTGTGAAGATTTCCCCAAGTCTCCCAGGCAGTTAATAGTGTTTTTCATGGTCCCATAGCATTTTGTTGACAAATGTTCTTATACTTTCTCTCTTCCCATGTTGGCTTCCCCACTATGTTGCAGGATCTTCTAGGACAGGAACCACACCTTAATTTGTTTTATAGCACACAGCAGGGACTCCGGCAGTTCGTGAATGAATGAACTACACAAATTACAAGCAGATGCTTAGACTATCATGAGGTCTAAAGAGACAAGACAAAGAGCTATGATGATACAATGGTGATGTGCCTGGCTCTTGGAACTCACCCTTGGTAGAGAGCTGGCACCGTTTCCATGAAACTTGTTACTGGTGCTGTTCAGTGCTGCCGAGCCAGTTCCGACTCACAGTGACCCAGCAGAGGGTTTCAAGGAGCAGCTGGTGAGCATGAGTTGCCAAGTTTGCAGTTCAAACCAAGACTTCAGTCCAGTGCTTTTACCCACAGCACCGCACCAGGACACAGACGTACAAATTCAGCAATTCCACCGGGCACTATTAAGGGAGTAATGCACCTGCCCTAGTCTCTACATTTGGGGCCAGCTTCTGTCTTGCAAAATTGAGCTTCTAACATAAAGTCACTAGAAATAATGATTTCAGATGTCTTTCTTTTCATTTTTGAGAAAATACACATCTTTCCTTGACATCTACAAAAGACTTTGAATTTGTCGTTTTATGTTTTTAAAAAAAAGGTTCTACATAAGAAATCAAAACTTCTCATCACTGGAGCTATAAATAACATCAAGATAAATGGAGAAAAGATTGAAGTGGTCAAAGATTTCATTCTTCTCGGATCAGCCATCCACAGTCATGGAAGCAGCAGTCAAGAAATCAGATGACATATTGCATTAGGCAAATCTGCTGCATGAGACTTCTTTGAAGTGTTCAAGAGAAAAGATACCAGTTTGAGGACTAAGGTGTGCCTGACCTAAGCATGGTATTTTCAATAGCCTCATATGCATGTGAAAGTTGGACAATGAATAAAGAAGACCATATAAAATTGATGCATTTGAGTTATGGTATTGGAGGAGAATATTAAAAAATACCATGGAACACCAAAAGAACAAACCAATCTGTGTTGGAAGAAACACAGCCAAAATGCTCCTTAGAAGCCTGGATCTCCAGACTTCCTTTCTCATACTTCAGACATATTATCAGGTGCGACCAGTCCCCGGAGAAGGATATCAGAGGATGATTAAGAATTTACAGATCCCTTTAAAAAAAAGTTCAAAATTTGCTGTGATGCATGAGTCGTAAATATCCTTTAATATTAAAAATCACACTGTTAAGTGCCAATGATTCACTTCTGACTCATAGTGACCCTGTATATGGTTTCCAAGGAGCTGTTGGTGAGCTTGAAACCGCCAAACTTGTGGTTCAAACCAACCTTGCAGACCAGCACATTAACTCACAGTGCCACACCATGCCTTATTAGTCTCACATTTAAACTGGAAACATAGAATACCAAATGTATACAGAGCTTCCTCAAAATCACAGTGTAGGGTTGATCAGAATGGGCAATTTAGACATTGGCTATCAAACACAGGGGCTATAAAGGCATGAAGTGGCTGGCTTACAAACTTTCATGAGTGTGCTTAGTTACAGAATGAGGATAGTAATTTATAATCCTTATACTGAATAGTTTTGGAAGAAGTGCAGCCAGAGTGCTCCTTGGAGGCCAGGATGGCTAAACTTCGTCTCTCATACTTTGAACATATTGTCAGGAGGGAACAGTTGCTAGAGAAGGATGTCATGCTGGGTAAGATGGAGGATCAGAGAAAAAGAGGAAGACCCCCAACAAGATAGATCGGCCAGGTAGCATCACTGATAGCGCCAAGTGTGGCAGCGGTAGTGAGGTTGGTCCAGGATTGGACATTGTTTCGTTCGTTCTGCTGTGCATGGGGTCACAATGAGTCGGTTCCGACTCGATGGCACCTGACAACAACAACAACAATTGAATAGTTTTTGATTTTCCAGATGGATCTGGTGAAAGTGGGTGGGGGGTGATGGTGATAGGATTTTATGGTTCAATTGTGAGTAATTGTTAGAAGGAGTAACTGAGATTGTCACAACTATAATTGGAGAAGATGTGTAACTAAAAAGAGAGAGTCGTTAATCTTTCATTTCAGGAACAGAGGACCCCAGAACCATCAGAAGGAGGAGCATGAGTGCAGCGTGAGGTCCCTACCCAGAAAAGTGGCCACAGCAAAGACAGTGGCAGAGGCAACGGGGCATGGAGAGACAGAGCAGCTGCAGGTTCTAGGCCCATGGACAGAGAAAGGTTATATGCCTGCAGGCAGGTGGGTGGCTTGCAAAATGTACCCTCTGAACATTTAAATGAGTATATACTTTTTGTTTTGTATGTGTACATCAAATATTTTTTGCCTAGTTGATTTGTGAAAAAGAAGATGTAAAAGGGACGTCAAAGGGAGGAAACAGGATAACTTCCTGCAGGGAGGGGATTGTAATTATTTAGATGAAACAAAGCGTATGATTGGTTGATAGTAAAGCTCATGATCTTGTCTGTTGACCTCCATTAACCTCACAATAAAAAGTTTTTTTAAAAAACTACAAGCGTAAGCAGGGGAAGCCCCTCAACTCCAACACTACTGGAATCTGTTGGGCCAGGAGCCCAGCTTGTCAGCGGACTGCAGATGAAACATGGCTGCCAGACACCAGAGACTAGGGCTTGTTTGTCCCTGGAGGAGGCGAGCCAATTCTCCTGTGAAGGTCACCTTGAATATCATAGGCAATAAAAAGACATATCCAAGAAACAGAATTATTATTTTCAAATACCTGTACTATCAATTGTAACTCTCTTCTTTCTGCTTCCCATTGTTCTGCTTGTAATCTAAACTCCTCCAGCGCTGCCTCCCGGACATGAGACTCCATCTCATTCTTCTCCTGCTGATGTGTGGCCAATGCCTCCTTTGTAGGAATGAAATCTTGCTTTACTATTAGATCCACAAAAGTTTACTTGCTTCTTTCATCCCCAGTTTAATTAAATAAAGGGGCTTTTCTTACCTGTTGTTGTTAGATGCCATGGAGTCGGTTCCAACTCAAAGCAACCCTGTATGATGGGGGTGTATTATTTTTAAGTTTGGAACGTAACTATTTTCTAGTCCTGCAGGTTAACAATATCTGCAAAACATCCATTTCTTAGTCATACTATATTTAGAAGATCTAATTTGACTCATGATCTTAAAAATATAACATTCAGGGTTCCTTGTCCTTGTTGTTGTTGTTGTTATGTGCCGTGGAGTCGGTTCCGACTCATAGTGACCCTGTACAGGGTTTCCGGGGCTGTAAACCTTTACCGGAGCAAAAAGCTTCATCTTTCTCCTGCGGAACAGCTGGTAGTTTCCAACTGCTGACCTTGCAGTTCACAGCATGATTTGTAACCACTACACTACCAGAGCTCCTTAGGAGCTTAGTTTTCTGTGGTATAAAATGAAGCCCCTGCTAACCCCAGGAGAAAAAGCCTGCCAGGTCTGTATAACAAGAGACCTCCCCTCCCAACTTTCACTAATGGAAAGGTCATCAGGAGCAACTTGGAGTGTTTTTCTCCCAAGAGCTAACCACTGACTCCTATCAACCACAGGAGTCTCTGGGTAGCTCAAGCCATTAAGTGCATGACTAGAAACTGAAGAGTTGGCAGTTTGAACCCATTCAAAGGCACCTCAGAAAACAGGCCTGGTCATCTGAAAGGTCACAGCCTTGAAAGTGGTCTGGAGCAGTTCTGTGCTGCACACATGGGGTCACCATGAGTAGGGATCAACCTGATGGCAACTAACAACAGCTCAATCCCAGCTCCCAAAAGATCTCTGTGCAAGTCAGAGAAGAGAAAATGCCAACAGCCTAGCATCAAAGCCGGACTCGTCTGAGTAGTTAATCAAGGTCATAATCAAGAACTTTCTGTCTTCGGGTGAAGGCTGATTGACTATAAGGCATATTCTTAATACCCATCACACGGCTTCCTCTTAGCACCAAGACATTCTATATGATGAAGGTTATATGGGATCTCCTTGACATTCTATATGGTGGAGGTTATGTGGGGTCTCTCTGACATTCTATAAGGTAGAGGTTATATGAGATCTCTCTGACATTCTATATGGTGAAAGTTATATGGGACCTCCCTGACATTCTATATGGTAAAGGTTATATAGGCCCTCCCATGACATTCTATATAGTGGAGGTTATATGAGGCCTCCCTGACATTCTACAAGGTGTAGGTTATGTAGGGCCTCCCCACCCAGGGATCTGTAATACTAGCCTCCACTTAAGCTTTACCTATTGAAATATATATGCTGTGCTTTTTAAAAAATTTAAACTCATACTTTTAAAAAATGGCAAACATAACAATGAAAAATCTTTCTTCTAAGGGGCTGGTAACAGAAACCTTATACCATATTGTTTTACATTAGAGAGCAACAAAGAAAAACAATGGAGAAATAAATACTTCAGAATAATTTTAGTAAATATTCATTAAATATTTAACACATCACATAACTACATAGAATGTACTCTATGTAGATAATAAAATTTGCATCAAATATAGGTAGTGGTGGTGGTGTGCTGTGGAGTCATTTCAGACTCATAGCGACCCTGCACAAGGTTTTCCGAGGCTGTAAATCTTCACAGGACCAGAAAGCCTCATCTTTCTCCCGCGGAACAGCTGGTAGTTTCAAACTGCTGACCTTGAAGTTAGCAGCCCAACTAGTAACCACTACACTACCAGAGCTCCTTAGATATACAAAGTATTCTCTATATTTTCTAAATATACAAAGTATATTTTCTACATTGAGGTGGCTTTAAAAAGTTTATAGAAAAATTCTACCCTCTCTTTTTGCATAATTTACTGAGGGTAGCTGTTGTTGTTAAGTGCCGTCGAGTCGGTTCATTGATGGTAGTAGTAGTAAGGTATCAAGTTTAGCACATTGACAAGGTCTAGGCTTGCCCTAAGACTTCATTTAGGGTTATGGTTAGCACTAGGGGTAGTGAAGGGAAGGATCTGGGCTCGGGCTAGGAGTAAGGCTTGGCCTAGTTTTAGTGTTACAGTTAGGTTTTGTGGTTTTTTTCTTTAACTCTATTTGATTTTCTCTTCATCTGGAAGTCCTATCACTATATTATCCCCTCTTTTTTACTGTTTGGGGTATTTTGTTGTGTAAACTACTGTCTCTGAATTCACTACTTTTTAATCTTATAGGTTTGTTTTACTTTGAATACTTCTGTATCTGGGTTTAGTTCTGGGTAATATTGTCATGGACGCTAATATCAGGTTTATTGTCTGCTTTTGTTGATTCTCTAACATATTCCCTTTAGTATTTTTCTTTAATAAGATTGGTCTGGTTTTTACATAAGCTTTTCATTTTTGTTTATCTGGAAATGTCCTAATTTTGCCAACCTAATTAGTGAATAATTTTGCTGGGTCTATGATTTTTGGTTGGCAATTTTTTCTCTCTCTCAGAGTTCTACATATGTCATCTCATTGTGTTCTTGCCTGCATGGTTTCTGATGAGAATTCAGCGTGTCTTATCAGTTTTCCTTTGTCGGTAGCTTTATGTTTTTCATAGGCTGCTCTCAGGATTCTTTCCTTGTCTTTCGTTTTGAGAGTTTGATTCTACTATGTCTTCTTGATTTCTTTTGGGGCCTATTCTGCTTTCAGCTTTTTCAACTTCTTGTATGTGTCTCTTCTCGTCTTTCATGATGTTAAGGAAGTTCCAGTAACAACTGGATAATTTTCTCTACTTTTTTGTTGCTGTTGTTATTTCCTATTCTGGAATTCCAATCACATATAAATTAATCTCTTGATAGTGTTCCACATAAATCTTAGGCTTTCTTCAGACTTTTAAAAATTGTTTTCCTGATTATTCCTTTAGTAGATGAATACTGAGGCTAGATTTCAAGCCCAATAATTTGGCCTTCCATTAATTCAATGCAACTTGTTTGCCCTTCCAATTTCCTACCAATTTCTGAAATCTTACTATTAATCGTCTGGCTTTCTAATTGGTGTTTTGCGTTATTTCTAATTTTTCATTTATTTTATTAATTATTTTTCCGATTCTTCTAAAGTGTTGCCTGTGTTATCCTTAATTTCACCTGCAATTTTCCTGATCATTCTCTCAATCTGTTAATGGAATCTAAATATCATTCTTATAATTCATTATCAAGTGGTTTCAATACCATTTCTGGTATTATATTTTCTGACTCCGTATTTTGGTCACTTGTTGGAGACACTCTGTCTTGTCTCCTCAGTTAAACTGAAATTGTTATTTTCTCCAAGACATTGTAGTGTCATTGTATTTATATTTAATTGATGATTGTGTGTTGATGAAGGAGCTCTGGTAGCATAGCTGGTTACCAATGAGGCTGCCAACTGCAAGGTCAGCAGTTTGAATCTAACAGTCACTGCACACAAGATTATGAGGCCTTTTTAATGTTCCCATTATAAAGATTTATAGCCTTGGAAACCCTACGCAGGGTCATTATGAATGAGTCAGGACCAACTCCACAACAAACAATCCCACCATGTTGATGTGTAAGAGAGATTACAAGTGTGGACGCAGTTCTTTGTTGGCTGTTTGTGTAGGGTGGGCTCATGTACCTCTAGACACTGGGGTGGGATGCCTGCATCCAACCTCAGGCAGAGCAGAGGCTGTGCAGGACCCTGCATAGGGTTGCTGGGTTAGTGAGTAAGAGAAAACCACACCCAACCTGCTGTCAAGCACCAGTTGTACCCTGTGCCTATAGGCAGCTATAGTAATTGTTGTTGTTAAGTGTGTTTGAGTTGGATCCAACTCATAGTAGCCCTGTATAGGGTTTCCAAGGAGTGGCTAGTGAGCTTGAATTGTCGACACTGTGGTTCAAGCCGACCTTGCAGTTCCACGCATTAGCCCACAGCGCCACACCAGGACTCCACTATATCGACTGTTGTTGTTAAGTGCCATCGAATTGGCATCAACTCATAGCAACCTTATGTACGGCAGAACGAAACACTGCCCGATCCTGGGCCAACCTCACTATTGTTGCCATGCTTGAGCCTACTGATGCTGCCAATCCATCTTGCTGGAGGTCTTTCTCTTTTTCTCAGACCCTCCACCCTACCAAACATGATATCCTTCTCCAGCGACTGGTCTCTCCTGACAATATGTCCAAAGTATGAGAGACGAAGTTTGGCCATCTTGGCCTCCAAGGAGCACTCTGGCTGTACTTCTTCCAACACAGATCTGTTGGTTCTTTTTGCAACCCATGGTGACAGCAGCCCACAAAACTCAAGGTGTTCCTGCCCTCTGGGCCAGCCTACAGCCCACCTATTTTTCTTCTCTTTGGCTACTCCTGGTCAGCTTCCTCTTCCAGTCATCACTCAATCCAGCTATCTGTCCTATTCTCTGAAATTCAGGCTTCCAAGATTACCTTCCGTATATTTCACTTGGTAGCCCATGTTCTTGTTGTGGAGGGTCTGCTCAGCACAACTGCCTTCTTGCCTACTCAGACAACTTGCCCCAGAAGTCAAATTCCATTATCCTTTAATTTCATTTTTCCACCAATTTTTTAAGCCTCCTCAAATATTCATACCAAATTCTAAGATCCATATGTATATAATTCTAAATTTTCATATTGCTGGACCAAAAAGGCTAAATATTTTAATCTTAAAACATGTCCATGTAAATTTTTTTTTTCTTTTTTAATCTCAAACTATTTTTTTCACAAAAGAAACAATATTCAATAGCATATTGCAATAGCATGTAACAAAAGAGTCTATTAAAAATACCCCAAAGGAAAAAAGAAGGAAGGGACGAAGAAATAAAAAGGATAGAAGGAAGAAGAGGGAGAGTTAAAAATAAAGTAAGAGAGAAAGAACAAAGAGCAGATTTTCTTGCTTTCTAGTAGCTCGTTTTCTTTCCCAGGACAACTTCAAACACTATCTACCCCATCTCTATGAATGACACAGAGCAAAAAGCCTCTGTGAAGACTACTTTACCTGTAGCATTTTCTCCAGTCTGCTTTTATCTTTCATAAGTAAATCACAATCTCTATTGCAATTCTGAATTATATTGTCTCTTTCTTCCAAATCTTGTTCAAATCTTCTACATTCTTCTTGCCATTTCTGCTGCGAAGTCTGAAATACTTTCTCCATTTCATTTGCCTTTCCTTGAAGTTCTGAATTCTGAGCTATTAAAAACAGAAAAGGATAACGGTACATTTACAACCATGAGTTAAAATCACTAGGATTCCAAAAACATAGGCATTGGAGTTGATTTCACCATTTACAGTGTGCTTCTAGGACAAAAATTAAACCTTTCCACACCAGAAAACTTTTGAAAACCTCACTATCACTGAACCAATCGATTCATAATATCTCAATCAATTCTTCCATTTCATACAAAGGTGAGCTTGCTATTCCGTGACATGATATATTCCTGAAAACTCTTTTCAAGATCCCACATGGAATATAGGAATCTGGGTGCTAGCTTTTGGAGGAAGCACATTGAAAATGTGAGCTGGTAGGAACGGTCCCAATATTCAACATTCAGTATGCTACCTTCCTGTTTTCTCCATGATAGAGGTCCCCTTGTCCTAATCTGTCTGGTGACCCTCTGTTTTACCATCTCCAGAGTTTCAGCCTCCCGATGCCCACTAGGAAATGGACGTAGTTCCACAGCAGCGTGCTCTTGATAAGAGGACCTAAGGACCTAACCATCAACAGCTTTCCTTCATTCCTCCCTTATTTTACCCTCTCTGCTACTCTCATTCCTAATTCCAGAATAACTTGATATCTACAGCTCAGAAGCCATTTGCTAACTAACTGGCTTAGGGTTCTAAGATCTCAAGTGTGTACATAGTTACCCAAATATCTATGTGCTTCCTAGCTTCCCAAAATTTCCCTCGTTTTCCCTCTATTCTGTCAATCATTATGAGACTATATATTTTTTAACATTCTTTAACTCCGTTAGTCTGTTTTTAACTCCAACT
Source organism: Chrysochloris asiatica (assembly GCF_000296735.1). Taxonomy (NCBI): domain Eukaryota; kingdom Metazoa; phylum Chordata; class Mammalia; order Afrosoricida; family Chrysochloridae; genus Chrysochloris; species Chrysochloris asiatica. The sequence continues at coordinate 12,004,243 of NW_006408583.1, forward strand.
CCCCAATTTATATATATGTGTGTGTGTGTGTGTGTGTGTGTGTGTGTGTGTGTGTGTGTTCAAAGCATGGAGCCCTGAGTAGACAGGGATGGGTAACTTGGACATTGGATACCCAAAATGGAGACCGGGGGGCTACAAAGGCAAGAAGTGACTGGCTTACAAGCTTTCAAGAGGGAACCTAGATCCAGAGGGCCTGGAGGAAGGTAGAATCTCCAGTGAGTAGTATTCAATCTGACTAGGCAGAGCTGATGCAATGAAATACAGACGGGTATCTTGTGATACAATAGTGAATAAATGTTATTAGGACTGATTGTGAGGGTTGGAAATGTAAAGGTAGACATTTTATAGCAAGGAGGGGAGTGATTAACTTTTCAGTCTAGGAGCGGAGGTCCCTAGGACCATCAAGGGAGAAGAGCAGAGAGTGGGACCCTACCCAGAGAAGCAGTGATGCCTGAAATGGAGCCAGAGATGATGACGTGGAGCAATGGAGCAGCTGGAGACTTTAGATCCAGAGAGGGAGAGCGACTGTGTGCTGAAGACCTGGGGGGGACCGGGGAAGGATTGCATGGAGGGGATTGTAACCATGGCAATGAGACGATATATGATAGAATGAATGTAAAACTAATGTTCTCCCATGTAAACTATCACATAATTCACAATAAAACATTTAAGAAAAAAAACATGGAGCCCTGGTGTGGCGGTATAGGATAAACACTAAACTGCAAGGGTGGTTTGAACCACAAGGATGGCAGTTCAAACTCACGATGAGCCGCTCCTTGGAAACCCTATACAGGTTCACTAAGGTTGGAACCAAGTTAACAAGAACAGCACATTTTCTTTATCACACAAAATTCATCTATTCATGCATGTATCCATCCATCAGTCCAGCAAGCATTTAGACACATTTCAAAGCAAGCTGCTATATTTCACTATATTTTGATATGTTTTATTCCTAAATAATTCAGCATGCAAAACTCACCAGCTACTTATAAGAAACGCTATCCCTATGATTCAGAACTGGCTCAAAGGCACTTAACAACAACAAACAAGTCATTAACTAGAATTCAATAGTTTTACTGCTTTCTCAGGTAAAATTTACGTACAGTGAAATACATATAAATACTAAGGGCCCCATTCTAAGACAATGACAGGGATCACAAGATTTACAAGGACATACACTCATGTAACTCTGTTGCTGTTGTCTAGTGCCATCGAGTCAGTAAAGGCTCATAGCAACCCCATGCAATCTTGCCCAGTCCTGCGCCAACCTTACAATTGTTGCTACGCTTGAGCCCGTTGCTGCTGCCATTATACCAATCCATCTCGTTGGGGGTCTTCCTCTTTTTCACTGACCCTCCGCTTTACAAAGCATGATGCCCTTCTCTAGGAACTGGTCCCTCCTGACAATATGTCTGAAGTCTGATAAATGAAGTCTGGCCACGCTGGCTTCTAAGGAGCACTCTAGCTATACTTCTTCCAACACAGAGCTGTTTATTTTCTGGCAGTCCATGGCACATTTAATATTCTCCTCCAACACCACAACTCAAATGCATCAATTCTATGATCTTCTTTATTCACTGTCCAACTTTCACATGCACATGAGGTTACTGAAAATAACACAACTTGGGTCAGGCACACCTTAGTCCTCAAACTGACAACTTTGCTCTTAAACACTTTAAAGAGGTCTTGTGCAGCAGAGTTGCCTAATGCAATAGTCATCTGATTTCTTGACCGCTGCTTCCATGAGTGTTGACGGTTGATCCAAGACAAATGAAGTGTTTGACAACTTCAATCTTTTCTCCATTCTTCTTGCTGTATCACCCCCCATTATGTGATTGGATGTGATTAGTCAATCAATCAGTTACAGTAGGGCTATGGTGGGATGCAATACCATTATTCAGGTCACAGCTTTCCTGGATTACCTTCTACCTTACAGAGATAAAAGGCAAGAGAAGCAAGCAGAAAAAGTGGAACCTCAGTACCACCAAGAAAGAAAAGCCATGAGCAAAGCATGTCCTTTGATCCCAGGGTTGCGTCATTGAGAACCTCCTAGACCCAGGGGAAGACTGACACCAACACACAGGGTGATCTCGGAGGGGCACTGGGACCACAGATGCCGAGAGGAGACAAGGACCTTCCTCCTAACCTGTGAGCTGACAGACAGACAAAGCCTTTCCTCAGAGCTGCTGTCCTGAATGTACACTAGTCATCTCCTTAACTGTGAGAGAGAAATTTCTGTTGGCTAAAATCATCCATTTGTGTTATTTCTATTACAGTAACACCAGATCTCTAAAACAGGTGATAATCCTAAACCTAAGAACAAATAGAAACAATCTTACCACGGAGTTTTTCTTGAATCCTCTGTGCCTCGGCTAATTTTTCTTCAGCAGCCCGTCTTCCAAGACCAGCCTCTTTTCTAGCAACAGCCAAGTCATATTCCAGACTTTGTCGTAGTGCTTCTCCTTTTTCAACCTCAGATCGCAGCTTGGCAATCTGGCTCTCATAACTCGCCAACTGAAAACAGATTTCCGATATCAGGAACCAATATTAAAATATGTCTCCAATATTATGAGATCATGCACTCAACATTTAAATTTTTTTCAAAAACATATTTCCAAAATATTTATGAGCTAAGCCAAGGATTTATAAATTTATACTTTAAGAAAAACTGGAAAAGAAGCCATATCTTTGTTCACCAAATGATACTAATCAATTTCCTTATTTGAGAGAATCCACTAGAGAAAAATATCTTATATGAACTTCTTAAAAAAATAAAGAAAAGTCACAAGATTTCATCAGAAACAGTTATACCTAACACACTAGGATAGCTAGTTTCAGAAAAACAGAAAATAACAAGTATTGACAGAAATTTCGAGAAACTGGAAGCCTCATCCATTGCTGGTGGAAATGTAAAATGGTACAATCACTTTGGAAAAAACAGCTTGGTGGGGCTCCTTGTCATGAAATGAATTGTGTCACCCCAAACTAGGTATCAACTTGGCTGGGACATGATTCTTAGTGATTTGGCAGTTATGTAATGATGTAATCATTCCCCAGTGACATGATTTAATATAATCAGCTGTGATCTGATGTAATTGTCCTATGTGTTGCAAATCCTCATTTCTATGATGATAATGAATTTGAATGCAATCTATAAGATTAGGTTGTATCTGATTCATTTTCTTTTGAAATATAAAAGAGATTAGACAAAAAAAGAGAACTTAAACAAGCAAGCAGAGTTCAAAGGGATCTACTCCCACCAAGAAAGAAGAGCCAGGAATAGAGCACATCCTTTGGATCTGAGTCCCTGCACTGTGAAACCCCTAGATCCAGACGCGACTGATGCTCAAATGCACGGAGATCGCCAAACCTTGCTGGGCCTACAGATGCGGAAAGAAGACAAGAACCTTTCCCCACAGGAGACAAAGAAAGAAAACCTGTCTCTTAAGGCCAACACCCTGAACGTGAACTTCTAGTCTCCTAAACTGTGAGATATTGAATTTCTGCTGA
>NW_006408583.1:12011606-12017602 GCF_000296735.1 Chrysochloris asiatica
AGAGCTAGTGCAGACAAATACATAGAAACCAAAGTTCATTAGTGTAACATGGCTGAGTAGGAAGGGGAAGTCACGAGTTACTGCCTGGGCAATCCTGAGTTTCTTTCTGGGGTGATGGAAACCTTTTAGAAACAGAGTGGTGATGTCAGCTAATATATGGTCAATGTAATTAACACCACTAAGCTAAACACCAAACCATGTCTGAGGTGGCATTTTATCACCATATTAGAAAACTTTATTTAAAGAATAAAATCATGATTTCCAATTTTTGAAATATTAGGTAAGTGAATGTCTTCAAAACATTTGTGCTTACAAAATAATAACTTACAACCATCTATTGAGGTGAAGAAAAAATCCTGAAACGCCCTTAATTATGAACTCCATGTAACTCCTGTGTTTGCTATAAAATACACTCCGTTCTCCTCTTCACTCATTCTCTCCCCTAACAAGGATGCAGTTGTTAGCAGTTGAATGTTTCCACAGGTGCTGGTCATTCTGTATGTCCCAGGTTTCGCCGATAACTGACTTCTAAGTAAGTTTGAGCAATGGAAAGCCTTGGGAGAGTTCTTGAGGCAGAAGAAAAGAAGCCAGGGTATTTCTAGCTCAAGTATCTCCGTTTTCTGGGTGATTGCAAAGCCTTCTTCTTCCTTCTATGGCCCTTGCTCTCGCCAATAGGTGATGGGTTTTGCCAGCCTTGGGAGTCGAAGCACCTTCCTAATGTTGTTATTCTCTAAGTCGCCTTGTTGTTAGGTGTCATCAAGTTGATTTGAACTTAGAGCAACCTCATGTGACAGAGTAGATGGCTCATAGTGTTTGCTAGGCTGTAATCTTTAAGGGAGCAGATCACTTGGGCTTTCTACTGAAGAGCACTTTTCATTTAACCATCATGACCACCGGGGCTCTTCCCAGGTTGCCTTAACACACACTACTTGTCTTTTCAGCTCTTTTATCCACTAAGCTCACTGCTCTCAAGTCAATTCCAACTCACAGTGACCATACAGGTCAGAACAGAATTGCCTTCATATAGGGTTTGCAGGGCTCCAATCTTTACAGAAGTAGACAGCTGTGCCTTTCTTCTGCATAGTCACTGGAAGATTTCCAGCTGCTGATCTTTGAGCAGCCGTTCAGGTTTTCTAGTGTTTGGGAAACCAATTCCCAATATTAACGTCCGTTTGTTGACAGATCTGAAGTGGTTTCTAGTTTCCTGACTACACACCGACTAATGTTGCTCTTGGGAACCAGAAATGATCTCAAAATGGGTTTCTGATATTGGGCCAAACTGTATGAGTCTAAACACGTTGAAGACCCACTTCCAGGTAGAAATGGGATACTAGTAAGTTGTGCACACAATAATTTATCATGTTTAATTTGATAGTGGAAGGCAAACCTTTGGGAAATGAAGTAATTTACACTTGACCATCATGTCAGTATCATTCACTAGAAGGCTAACTCTGCCAGAGATTTCACAAAAATAAAATGATCATCTCAAAGCTTTAGAATCTCAGCTCAAGACAACAGAAAACAAGAAAGTTCCTACAGCAACCTAAAATTTAATTATGGGAAAAGCAAAAAAGGAAGGATACAAATTGAATGAAGAGCCTCACCAAGTGTCTAATGTTATAATGACACCAATTAGTTGAGCATTAGACAGGAAAGAAAGACATGGGATGAGGGCTTTCAGATTAGCAAAAAAATCTGAAAACCTTCACCCCTAAATCCCCTCTGAACATCCTTTACCAACAAAAGCAGCCTCTCTGCTCTATCTGAGGTAACTTGCAATCCTTGGCTGAAATACTCAGTAATGAACCCATGCCTGAAGCACTGTCTTGCAAAAGGACTGTTAAGACCCATCTCCACCACTCTGCCACCGTAGAAGCCTCAGATCTCAGCATGCCACAGGAAGAGCAATACACTGTCTGTTCAGGAGAAAATAGCTTACACAGCAAAACAACTGCAAAATCTCACTAACGTTGTATCAGTAGGAACCTGGAGAAAAGATGAAGGATTGATTTGAATTGAATAAGCAAACAATAACAACAAATTTTGTTTAAGGTGTGTCTGGATACTACTAATGAAAGTGCTAGACAACTAACCAAAAGGTCGGGGGTTCAAACTCAACAGAGGCATCTCAGAAGGGCAATCGGTTTCCAAAAGGTCACTGCCTAGAAAACCCTCTCAAATAAAACTGCACATATTCATTTCTTGGTATTTACTATGATAAGTAATAGTAGAAAGTGAAGATATTTGGGGGCTAGGTTACCAACGTGAGTTCTAGTGTGGCACTGAAGGAGCAAGCACTGGAATGCAAGGCTGGTTTGAACCACAAGGTCAGTGACTCAAACTCACCAGCTGCTCCTTGGAAACTCTCAACAGGGTTGCCATGAATCGGAACCAAGTCGATGGCACTTAACATTACCAATACGATGGACTCCACAATTTCAACAGGAATGATGGAGCTCCAGAGTGGCTTCAGTCAAGTGTGTGTCCCCTTGTTCTATTCGAAAGACCACCTCTTGGGCTAGTTCAGGTTCCTCACGAGCACAATTAAGTGTTTTGGAATACCCATTCTTCAAAGTGTTATCCATAAGTTGTCAAGATCCACACTGTTGAAAGCCTCTGCAAAGTTAAGACAGCAAAGGTAAATAACTTTCTGATGTTCTCTGCTTCAAGCCAAGATCCATTTGACATTAGCAATGATATCCCCTCATTCCATGTCCTTGTCTGAATCCACCTTGAACATCTGGCAGTTCCCGGTCAATACACATTTGCAATCGTTTCTGAGTTATCTTAGAAAATTTCACTTGTATGAAATATTAATGATATTGTCATTGGACCTGCGTATTCCACTGGCTCACCTCTCTTTGAAATGGGCACAAATATGGATCTCTTCCAATGAGTTGGCCAGAGAGCTGTCTTCCAAATTTCTTGGCATAGATGAGTGAGTGCCTCCAATGCTGCATCAGTTTGTTAAAAGAGTTCAATTTGTATTCCATCAATTCCTGGAGCCTTGCTCTTAGCCAATGCCTTAAGTGCACCTTGGATTTCTTCCTTTAGTATCACTGGCTTTATATCATATGCTACCTCATGAATTGGTTGAAAGATGACCATTTATGTTTGGTGCACTGACTCAGTATTCCTTCCATCTTCTTTCGGTGCTTTCTGTTTCATTCAATATTTTGCCCATAAAATCCTTCAATACTGAAAATCAAGCCTTAAATTTTTTCTTCAGTTCTTTCAGCTTGAGAAGTGCTGAACATGTTGTTCCCTTTTGGTTTTCCAATTCCAGGTCTTTGCCCATTTCATTATAATATATGACTTTGTTTTCTCAAGCTGCTCTTTGAAATTTTTGTTCAGCTCTTTTATCTCATTTCTTCCACTTGCTTTAGCATATCTATGCTGGAGAGCAAGTTTCTATGGATAAAATTGCCAGATGAAGTATTAATAGTACTCATGAAGAATCTGTATATAGACCAAGAGCCAGTCACACAAACAGAACAAGGGGACACTGAATAGTTTAAGATCAAGAAAGGTGGACACCAGGGTTGCATTCTTTCATCATACTTACTTAATTTGTACACTGAACAAATAACCCGAGAAACTGAACTATATAAAGAACATGGCACCAGGACTGAAGAAAGACTCATTAACAACCTGTACGCAGATGATAGAACCTTGCTTCCTGAAAGTGAAGAGGACTTAAAATACTTTCTGATGAAGATCAAAGACCACAGCCTTCAGTATGGATTGTACTTCAACATAAAGAATATAAATATCCTCACCACTGGACTAATAAGTAACATCATGATAAACTGAGAAAAGAGTGAAGTTGTCAAACACTTCATTTTGCTTGGATCCACCATCATACTCCTTGAAGAAGCAGTCAAGAAATTAAACAACATACTGCATCAGGCAAATCTACTGCACAAGACCTCCTCAAAGTGTTCAAGAGCAAAAATGTCAGCTTCAAAACTAAGGTATGTGTAACCTAAGCCATGGTCTTTTCAATAGCTTCATATACATGTGAAAGTTGGACAATAAAAATAAGGAAAACCACAGAAGAATTGATATTTTTGACTTATGGTGTTGGAGAAGAATATTAAAAGTACCATTAACTGCCAGAAGAACAAACAAATCCATGTTCGAAGAAGTAGAACCAGAATGCTCCTTAGAAACCAGGATGGTGAAACTTCATCTCTCATATTTCAGATATATTATTAGAAGGGACCAGTCCCTAGAGAAGGACATCATGGTTGATAAAGTGGAGGTTCAGTGCAAAAGAGGAAGATACTCAAGGAGATGGATGGAATGACAGTGGCTGCAACAATGGACTCAAATGCAGCATTGATTCTGAGAATGCCGTAGGACCTCGTAGTGCTTCCTTCTGTTGTGTGTAGAGTCATTATGAGTCAGGGCCAGTTTGATGGCATGTTAACAACAATAATAGAAATATACCAGCTCTATTACTCCCAAAGAAAACTGATGTTTAGCAAGATAAATAACTTGCTTAAGAATCCACAATAAAATTCTCAGAGAAGTCATTTTAAAGATGTTCTGTACCTGTCATCTGATAAGGCAGATACACAGCCTTATTTTTTTATTTTTTAAGATCATTTTTTTGCTTTGTTTTGTGACGGGCATATTTGAAGATGATAAAGTGAAAAAAATTACTACATAATAAGATTAAGATCATCTAAATAAATAATTGGGACAATGAGAATCATTAGTAATATAAACCTAGAGTTGAACCAATTTTAACAACCTCTTTTGAGAAAATTATTTTCTTCCCTGAGATAATTTCCTATCTATTTAATGTGAATGCATACTTCCAAACATTTTGATCCAATAAGAGATAATAAACAATGTACTCTGCTAAAAGAAATCTAATCACCATTATAAGCATATGTGAGAATCGATTTAATAGATGCATGATTATCATGACACTTACACTTGAAGTGAAATGCACTTTTGTTTAAAAAATAAATTTGAGTTTATGAGCAATTAGCATACACTTCACAAAAACTATTTTATATTCAGTATGTATTACTACAATAAAAACAGAAGTAAATACTTCAATTAAAACTGCCAAATTACTTTGAGTATCACTAAGAAAATACAAATAAAACTGTCATATATTCATTTCTGTTTACTTTAAGCAGGAATAGCAGCGTTGCTTATCAGGTGACATGGAGTTTTAAGGAGCAGTCTGGCTGTAATGCTTCTGAGACAGATTTGTTTGCTCTTCTAGAAGTCCATGGAACTCGCAATATTCTTCACCAACACCATTCAAATGAATCCGTTCTTCCACACTTTTCCTTCTTCATTGTCCAATTTTGACATGCATATAAGGTAATGGAAAACATTAAAGCTTAGGTCCAGTGCACATTAGTGCTCAAAGTGACACAGTTGCTCTTTAACACGATAAAGAGGTCGTTTGCAGCACATTTGCCTACAGCAGTATGACCTCTGATTCTTGACTGAATTTTGCTTACTTTGTTTCACTGAATCATCCCAATCCTTGTGGACCAGCATTTCACATGAGAAGCCAAAGACTTAGAGGAACAATAACTAGCCCAAGGTCACAGATCGTGTAAATACAAGAGCCAGAAATTGAATTAGGGTCTGTGTGACTTCAGATATCCAGCTGCCTAAGCGGAGGTTACAAATAATTAAGATTTAAGTAAAGACAAAATTAAGAAAAAACACATTAACATATAATTATGAATTATTTTAGAAGAACAATAACTGCAGGTCTTGAATACATGTTTCTATGAGGTGTCTTCAAAAAGTTCACAGAAAATGGAATTTTGAAAATGAAAGCCACCTCATACATGTAAAAATATACACACAGAAACTAGTAAAGGAAACAAAGAATGACATGAATAAACAGGAAATTAAGATCATTTAAGAACTGCGATATGATTAAAACTTCTATGTTTTTGTTGTTGTCAGGTGCCATTGAGTTAGAACCGACTCATAGTGACCCCATGCACAGCAGA
>NW_006408583.1:12018512-12020336 GCF_000296735.1 Chrysochloris asiatica
GCAAATAGAAGAATTGAAGAGGTCCAAGAGCTGAACAGAAAATTCCAAAGATCAGCTGGAGAAGACAAAACCAGGTACTATAATAAAATATGCAAACATTTGGAACTAGAAAACCAAAAGGGAAGAACACGGTCAGCATTTCTCAAGCTGGGGGAACTGAAGAAAAAACTCAAGCCTCGACTTTCATTATTGAAAGAGTCTAAAATTTCTATAGTTATTTATTTAAAAAGAGATCATTCCACTGACTACCAAAACTGAGGGGCTGTAAAGACACAGAGTGGCTGGCTTCCAAGTTTTCAAGCGTGTGCTTAGTTTCAGAACGAGGGGGCTACAGTAGAATCCCCAATGGATAGCTTTCCTCTTGTCCAGATAGGTCTGGTGAAAGAGGGATGAAGGAAGGTGGGGATAGGATTCTTTTCATTCAATAGTGAGTAACTGTTATCATGACTAATTGCTATTGTCACAACTGTAAAGGTAGAAGATCAGAAACAGAAAGGGCTGAGTAGTTAATCTTTCGTTCCAGAAACAAAGGACCCTTGAATCATCAAGAGGAACCCTAGCCAGAGAAGCAGAGGCACCAGAGATGGAAGCAGAGGCAATGGCATAGACAGAGCAGCTGAGGACTCTAGACCCAAGGAAAGAGAAAGGCTGTGTGCCTATGGGTAGGAGGCTAACTGGAAAACTGTGCCCTTTGGTCACTTAAACTAATATATATTGTCTGTGTATTTTGTGTACACCAAATGAAAAGAAGGGAGGGAATAGAGGTAAATACTGTTAACTAATGGTGCATGGAGGGGATTGTAATAATGGCAATGAAACAAAATATGATTGGTTGAGTGTAAAACTGATGATCTGCCCTGTTAGCTATCACTGAATTCACAATAAAAGATTTTTTTAAAAAACAAGATCACTTCATGATTACTGAGATTCTCCAAAAGAACCTATATGTTATAATTGCAAGAATGTATAGTTTCCAGTCTTTTATTCACCAAACATATTCATATCAATCAGTATTTATGACCAAATTTAGCCAATGATTATAAGAAATCTAAGCCAGCATCTAAATAAACATAACAAGGTCTTCATTTTGTCCTTTACTCTCCTACACATATCCCATTGCATAAAGAAAATCATGTTTACTACTGTTTCCTTTTTTTAGCACAAGAAAGGTATGGTGATAAAGTTAACCATGGCGTTTGTAATATGAAATTAATCATATATAACCAAGCTCTGGTATTAATTTTGAAAGAAAAAAAGTTCTACCTCTGCATTGTGCTTAGTTGTTATTTCTAATTTTTCTTTCTTTGCCCGATGGAGTTTCTTTCTGAGATCTGCAGTAACATCCAAGTCTGTTTCACTTTTAATCATTTGTTTCACATCAGATGAAGCATTCTTTAATCTATAAAATGAGAGAATAATAAAATAACAAAATAAAATTCTCATTATCTTTCAAAGTATTTCTGATATTTCTAACTGACCAGGTAGTAGAAAAAGACCAAAAACGGTAACACAAGATGTGCTCCAGTAAAACAGCGTGACCAGATCACCCACTCGAGAGTGTCACAAACAGGAAGCCTCATCTGCTTAGGCCCGTACTATTGAATATAAGGAACTCTGGTAGTACAGTGGTTAAGCGCTCAATTGTTAACTGAAATGTTGGAGGCTTGAACGCACCAGCCACTTCACAGAAAAAACGATGCAATAATTTGCTTCCATTGGAGCCCTGGTGTGGCACTATGAGTTAATATGCTGCAAAGTCAGTTTGAACCTCAAAGTCAGCAGTTCAAGCTCACCAGCCGCTCCTCGGAAACCCTATACAGGGTC
>NW_006408583.1:12021801-12061626 GCF_000296735.1 Chrysochloris asiatica
AACAGAAAATTTCAAAGGGAAGCTTGAAAGACAAAGTCAAGTATTACAACGAAATATGCAAAGACCTGGAGTCAGAAAACCAAAAGGGAAAAGAGCAAGCTTAGCATTTCTCACGTTGAAAGAACTGAAGAAGAAAAAAAAATTCAAGCTTTGCCTTGCAATACTGAAGGATTCCTGGTGTGGCACTGAAGGATAATGAACTGGATCGCAAGGTCGGTTTGAACCGCAAGTTTGGAGGTTCAAATCCACCAGCCACTTCTCGGAAACCCTAAAAACAGGTTGCTGTGAGTTGGAACTGACTCAGTCGCACTTAATAACAACATGGGCAAAATACTGAATGATACAGAAAACATTAAAAGAAGTTGGAAGGAATACACAATCAATGTATCAAAAAGAAATGGTTGATGTTCAACCATTTCAAGAAGTATCATATGATGAAGAGTGAATGGCACTGAAGGATGACATCTAAAGTACACTGAAGGCATTGGGAAAGAATGAGGTTCTAGGAATTGATGGAAAACAAATGGAATCTTCCAACAAATTGATGGAAGCACTCACTCATCTCTGCCAAGAACTTTGGAAAATAACTATCTTGCCAGCTGGTTGAAAGAGGTCCATATCTGTGCCCACTGCAAAGAGGTGAGCCAACGGAATGCAGAAATCATCAGAAAATATCATTACCATCACAGGCCAGTAAAATTTTGCTAAAGATAATTTTAAAATGTCTGCAACAGTACACTGACAGGGCACTGCCAGAGGTTCAATCTGGATTCAATGAGGACATGGAAGAAGACATTTAATTGCTGACTTCAGACAGATCTTGACTGAAAGCAGAGAATACCATAAAGATGTTTACCTTTGATTTATTAACTACACAAAGGTTTTTAACTGTGTGTTATCATTACCAACTGTAGATAACATACCCATGCGAAGAATGGGTATTCCAGAACACTTAATTGCGTTACTGAGTGTCCTGTACATAGACCAAGAGGCAGTCATTTGAAAAGAACAAGGGGAGACTGAATAGTTTAAATCAGGAAAGGTGTGTGCCATGGTTGTATTCTTTCACCACATTTGCTCAATTTGTACATGGAGCAAGTAATCAGAGAAGCTGGATTATATGAAGAACATGGCACCAGGACTGAAGGAAGACTTATTAAAAACCTGGAATATGCAGATGATACAACTTTACTTGCTGAAAGTGAAGAGGACTTAAAATACTTAACTGATGAAGATCAAAGACCACAGCCTTCAGTATCCATTGGGCCTCAATGTAAAGAAAACAAAAATCCTCACCACTGGATCAACAAATAACATCATGATAAATTGAGATAAGATTGAAGATGATTTCACTAGTAGAATTTCTTGAACTACTAAAACTCATGATATAAGCCATCCATCTCTTTCAAAACACCCATCTGTTTCTAACTGATATACTCTGCAACTGTCTAAGATGTCTGTGGCTTTGATCCACTATCAATATTCCTGGAAAAAGCAGTAAAGAAATCAAACAATATATTGCACTACGCAAATCTGCACAAGCCTTCCTTAAAGTGCTTAAGAGCAAAGATATCAGCTTGAGGACTAAGGTGCACCCGGCCCAAGCCATGGTATTTTCAATAACCTCATAAACATGTGAACATTGGACAATGAAAAAGGTAGATCATAGAAGAATTGATACATCTGAGTTATGGTGTTGGAGAAGAGTACTAAAAATATTAGGGACTGCCAAAAGAACAAATCTGTGTTGAAACAAGAAGAGCCAGAATGTTCTTTAGAAGCCAGGATTCCTGGTGAGACTTAACCTCTCATACTTTGGACATGTTATCAAGAGGCACCAGTACCTGGAGAAGGGCATCATGCTTGGTAAAGTGGAAAGTCAGTGAAAAAGAGAAAGACCCTCAACAAGATGGATTGGCACAGTAGCAGTAGCAATGAGCTCAAGAATAACAATGATTGTATGGAAGGCCCAGGACCGGGCAGTGTTTTGTTCTGTCGTGCATATGGCTGCTTTGAGTCAGAACTGACTCAATGGCACCTGACAATAAATAGTGACGAGAAAGAATAGATACATAAACTTTTGTGCTTAAGTGAACAAAGAAGTGCACAAAATCTCTAGATCCAGTTCCAATTCCAATGAGGCATCATTCTTGCTCCAAAAAACAAAACAAAACAAAAATTCATTGCTATCTAGTTGAATTCCAACCGCAAAGTCAGCTTGAGCTGCAAGGTCGGTGGTTCTAGCCCACCAGCCACTCTTTGGAAACCCTATACAGGGTTTCTGTGGGTCGGAACCAACTTGATGGCACTTAACAGCAACAACAACAAACCTAGAGGACAATGTAGAACTCCCCCATGAGGCTTCTAAAGCTGTAAATCTTTATGAAAACAGCTTTCAACATCTTTCCCCTATGGAGTAGCTGGTAGATTCACACAGGTGACCTTTTAGTTAGCAGGTGAGCACTTAACAGTGCACCAGCAGGGCTCCTATTCCTCCTTAAATTCATTAAGTTTCTACTTCTCTTACTACTCCATAAGAATCCCTATAATCAGCCCTACTACCCACACCTAGTTAAGTCTGAAGACTTACCTTTGGAGATCACCGGCAGAATTACTTGAACAATTAAAACTCATACTATAGGTGGTCCAACTCTTCCAAAACTCCCGTCTGTTTTTAACAATATACTTCACTATTTTCCAAGATGGCTGTGGCTTGCAGGATAGATGGGCTGAAGTCTGTTAAAATAGGAAACAATACTTGTTGTTATTAAGCGATCCTACATAAGGTTTCCAAGGAGCCGCTGGTGAGTTTGAAACCATCAGCATTGTGGTTCAAACTGACATTGTAGTCTAGTGCTTTATCTTACAGCACCACACCAGGACTCAGTAAGCAATTTAGTTTACAATAAGACAAGGAACAAAGGAAAAATCACTCATAATCTAAAGACTCAAATTTATAATCATTATTACTGTAGACAACATAGTAGTGATTATGTTGTCTCAAATTTATTTCAGGACTCAAATTTATAATCACTACTACTATAAACATTTTGTATTCCACTAACAACCCTGGGTTTATTTGTTACAATACGAAAATAATTTCCTTACATAGCTTAGTAAATCTGACACTCAATAAGAAAAAGCACGGCCTTGTTCATTCTAGGACCGCCCATTTGTTTGAGGCACATACATCTGCAGATTACTGAGTTTGAGACAAACAAAAGGGTAACGAAAGGAAAAGAAAAGGGCATCAGGTCTCAGTATGTTCTATCACCATTAGCCTCAAGTACATGAACTCCTGGTGTGGTGCTGTAAAATAAGCACTAGACTGCCAACCACAAGGTCAGCGGTTCAGACCCACCAGGTGCTCCTTGGAAACCCTATGCAGGGTTGGTATCAGTCAGAACTGACTTGAGGGCACTTAACAACAACTACTATAGTAGCAACTATAAATTTGAGTCCTGGGATTATGAGTGATTTTTCTTTTGTTCCTTGGTTTATTAACAATTTTTACATTACCGTACAATATGTAATACTTGTATTTTAAAACGTACTTATTTTTTAAAAGGATTAGAAACAAAAATGACAAAAAATGTTAAAAAGATGTTCCTTTTTAAAACAAAGTAATGATTATATTACCTTTTCTAAAGAAAAATCACAAAAATCAAATGTTGTTGATGGTTTCCACTGAGTTGCTTCAGACTCCTGACAACTTATCTGTACAAAATAAAGCTGCTCCACAGGGTTTTCAAGGCAGGGACCTTTCAAAAGGTGCACTTCTAGGTGAGTCTGCACCACCCACTTTCAGCTAGTAGTTAAAAGCTTAACTGTTTACATCACTTAAGGGAGTTCTTCAAATATAAGATAAAAAAGCCACTGACTCATGTTGTTGTTAAGTGCCTTCGAGTCGGAGCCGACCCATAGCGACCCTGTACAGGGTTTCCGAGGGTGTAAATCCTTACGGGAGTAGAAAGCCTCATCTTTCTCCCGCGGAGCGGCTGGTAGTTTCGAACCACTGACCTTAAGGTTCGCAGCCCGATTCGTAACCACTACGCTATCAGAACCCTAAAAACAGAGTAGAACTACTCCTTAGGATCTGAGACTGTACATCTTTACAGGAGCAGACAGACTAATCTTTCTCTCAAGGAGCAGCTGGTGGATTCGAACTGCCGATCTTGCAGTTAGCAGACCAATACTTAATTCAACTTGGAAAAGCTGTATCTACGGCATACTTCAATTTCTAGCGTGTAGCATTTCGTGTATGAAATGTGAAGTCCAGGGACATTAGGTTCTCAAATCTTTTATGAGCTATTTCTAATATAATATTGTAATCAAGGACGGCAACTTTTCAAACTTTCTATCTCCCAGAGACAGAAGAGAAAGAAATCGGGGAAAGAGAACATTTGGCGTTTCCACTGGCAATGACCTAGACATTCTGAGAAAAAGTACCAGCCAGAAAGCCAGTTTCACTTTACAGTTCAGAGCCAATGATGGTACTGGTTTTCAATCACCTGCCCAGCTAACCTAATCCAGTCATTTTGTACTCACACCTGGGTCCTTCAGTGGGTTATCAGAATGTACCCATCGCTCGGTGTATCTACCCGCCGTCAGGGGAAAAGGGAGGCCAGCGGGATGAAAAGATAGAAACGACTACTATTGAGTGCTTACTATGCACCAGATACTAGACAAACATAATCTCATTTAATCCTCCTAATAAGCGAGATTATTATACCTGTTTCACAGATGAGAAAACTGAGGCTTGGAGAGGCTGAGTAACTTATGTAAAGGTATTTTGTATGAGTTATTAGAATTTAAGGTCTATTCTCTTCACAGCACAGTGTTGCCCTCAATACAATAGACCTTGGAGAGATGACAGGCTCCATTCTAGTTCACCTCAATAAAGCTAATATAGTAATATATTGAGTCACATAAAAAGTTTGGTTTCCCAGTTGTTTACACTATACTAAAGTCTATTTTTCTGCTCCCGTAAAGATTTACAGCCTCAGAAACCCTGTACAAGGTCACTATGAGTCAGAACCAAATCCAAGGTACATAACAACAACATCAACAACAAAGTCTATTAGGAATCCTTATGTGGTGCTGGGGGATAATGCAGTGGACCACAAGGATGGTTTGAATCACAAGGTCAGCTCTTCAACTTACCAGCCACTCCTTGGAAACCCTGTACGTGAGGTAGCTATGAGTCTGAATAGAATGGAAGACACTTAACAACAACAACACAGACTATTAGGAGTCCTGGTGTGGCACTGCAGGATAACACACTGGACCACAAAATTGTTCTGAAATGCAAGGTTGGCAGTTCAAACCACAAACAGCTCCTCAGAAACCCTATACAGGATCCCTATGAGTTGAAACTGAATCTATGGCACTTAACAACAAACATAGTCTATAAGTGTATAACTGCATTATGAAAAATTTTTAAATATTTTGAGAATTACCAAAATAAGACACAAAGACATGAATGAAGTAAGCATGTGCTGTTGGAAAAAACAGGATGTGCTAGGCACAGGGTGGCCAAAAACCTTCAATTTGTAAAACAAGTTTGAATGTTCCCATTGGAACATTTTGACCTAGATTACATTGTTGTTGTTGTTAGGTGCCATCGAGTCAGTACCAACTCATAGCAACCTTATGCATAGTAGAACGAAACAGTGCCCAATCCTGGGCCAAGCTCCTACTGTTGCCACCTGGAGCCCATTGAGGTTAGAAATATTTTATAAAGCTTGGAGGCCCTAATGTCCCTAGACTTCACATTTCATAAATGGAATGTTATGCCTTAGAAATTGATACTACCCACTGTTTTTCCAAGTTAGTTTAGTACTGCGCTACTAACTACAAGGTCAGCGGTTCAAATCCCTGCTGCTCCTTGGGAGAAAGACGAGGTTATCTGCTCCCATAAAGCTTTACAGTCTCAGAAAACTAAAGGAGCAGCTCTACTCTATCTTTAGGAATGCTAGTAGGCAGTGGGTTAATTCTATATTTGAAGGAATCCCTTGGGTGATGTAAACAAGTAAGTTCTTGACTACTAGCTGAAAGGTTGGTGGCTCAGTCAGACTCACCCAGCAGGTACCTCAGAAGACAGGTGTGGGGGGATCTACTACCACCTGGAAAACCGTGTTGCTGTTATTGTTGTTAAGTGCTGTCCAGTTGGTTCTGACCTATAGTGACCCTTTAGAGTTTCTGAGGAGTGACTGGTGAGTTTGAACTGCCGCCCTTGTTGTGAGCATTCCAGTGCCTATCCTACAGCATCACACCAGGAATCCTGAAAATCCTGTAGGGTACTACCTTCCATTCTAGGTTGCCATGAGTCATGATGGATTCCACAGCAATGAGTAACATTTTATTTTTATGATTTTTCTTTTGAGAAATTTATATAATCATTACCTTGTTCTTCAAAAGCAACAAGGTATGCCTGTAGTTAGAGGTATGTACCGCAGTCAACGGAGGGGGCAGGGTAGCAGTTGGCGTTTTCAGAAGTCCTGGTGGTGCAGTAGTTAAAGCGCTCGACCACCAATCAAAAGGTATGGGATAAGAACCTATCAGTCCCTCCGAAGAATTAATCAGAAGACATTTACAGATTTGGAAAGCTTTGGGGAATCATAAAATTTCTTTTCATAATTAAATAGTACTTTAGAGAACAAGTCCATCCTCTTTATCTGACAGAAAAGGACATTAAAGCCTGAAACCTTTGATGTTTGAAGCTCCTGACTGATTGATTATTCCTTCATCTCTGGTCTTCACAGGTGGCACTGCCTCTGCTTCCGCTGAATTTCAGGGAAACCGCGTCCACTTCCTGCTCTACCATAGCTTTGTGGTTACTAGGCACCAACTGTTCAATACATCAAGTGAAAAAACGGTGAGATCTTTTCTCCAACGTTAGGAGACCATCTATAAAACACCCATGTGGCAGGTATTTGAAAGAGTTAGCCACCTATTGAGTTTTCCAAATGAACTTAAGTAGTAAAACGTGAGATCCTCTTAAACCCAATAAACATAGATGTGTCTATGATAAATATAATAGAATAAAGAACAATCAAAATGAGGCTGTCCACTTCTGTCCACTTTATAGCCTCGGAAAAACCATACAGCCGACTTCCCTAAGTCTCTCAGAGTCCTGCAGGGGAAAGTGGCAGAAGCTACAGAAGACAGATAATGAAACCCCCAAAAAAAAAGAAAAGAAAGAGGCTGAACACGACGTGATTTTACCCTCGAGGAGCTCACTGATTCTGGGGAGGGAAGGAGCCCCGCGGCCCGGGGCTGTCCACTAGGAGAGCCCAAGCTCAAGCCTCGAGTCGCGTCCTCTGGTTCCTATAGTCCTCAGGATGCTCGCGGGGATCCCCCTTCAGGTGGGCGGAGAGACCCAACCCAGGGAACTGGAGGCGTGTCCCAACGGGACATCCCGGAGCTAACTAGGGTACCCATAACTCTCATCACCCGTTCTCAGCATCTCCCTGACGAAGCCGTTCGCATCAAAGCCCACACAGCCCGCGGTTACCTCAGCGGTCTCCCGTGCTCCAGACCACACAGCACAGGCGCGCGGGGTACAGGTTCGAGTCCCCGGGGTGGGAAGCGGGCAACCCACGGGGGGAGGGGGGAGCAAAAACTGTTGTAACCCGACGGACTCTAGGACCTGGGGAAAGAGGGCAAGTAGCAAAAGAACATAACCGAGGGCAAGCCCCGGAGAGCTGAAGTTTACAACAGCCACTTCCGGAGGCTGGGAAAGCTCGGCTTCACTCCCCGACCCTCGCTAGCCTACCCGGCCCGCCCCTTTCCTCCCGCGGTCCGCAGTCCGCACCTCTTGGATACGCACTCCGAGAATGGCCGGCTCCGATTGGAAGAGCCAGTCCACGAGCTAGCGCAGCTTCGGATACGGGAAGCCTGCGCATGCGCCGTTGCTGGGGAGCTGCGCGCTCCCGGCCACGCGCGCCCTGTTCCAGGCCCTTCTCCCTACCCGCGCGAGAACGCCCCTGTCGCGGCTCAGTTTGGTGTTCTCGGCTTCAGGGCCGAGTCACCATCTCAGAATCCGCAGAGGGCAGACTGAAAATGCAGCTTTTCGGGGCCTCACACCTTCCCCACCCCAGCCCTCTAATGAGTAACAATCTGAAAGACGAAGTCCAGACCGTGTATTTTTAGACTAGTTCCCTGCTGATCCGCGGTCTAGTGCAGAGACCGGGAATGTTCTCAGGACTCGCCTTCTGCAGAAGCGACTAATTTCTCATTGTCTAGACCACTCAAGGAGCCCCGGTGGTGCAAGGTTAAACACAGCTGGGACCCACCAGTGGCCCTGCGGCCGAAAGACTGAGGATCCTGTCCTTTAAACATCACCACCTAGGAAACCCTATGGTTCTATCCTGTCACGTGGGGTCGCTGTAGGAAATTGACTTCGCGGCACTCAACAACAGCTTTCTTAGGTTGTAAGGCTCTTCTGGTCCCATCCCCATTGCATCCCAATTTAGGATTGGAAATATCGCGTCAGAGGGCTGATGCCCATTGCAGCGCTTTTCATTATAAAAATTACATAACGATGTACGTCGCAAATGAAATCTTTGGGAGCCTTAGTGTGTACTCTAAGAAAAGGCACTGCTTGGATTAGAATTGTGTGTTTGTGTCACACATGCGCAAATACACACGCTCCTCTTGCACTGGTTGATAATTTATACTTTGGTTTCTCGCGGTAGCCACTTCACAATCAGCTGCCGCCTCAGGGAGATTGGAAAACCAAATCCTCTTTTGTTCCTAGCTTTTGAAAATCTATTCCCGGAAGAACAATGCAAACCAACCGGCGGGATTTAGATTAAGGATTTTAGTTTGCCACCACCGCCTTCTCACCCTCAAAAAAGTGTTTAATACAAAATGCGCCTTTTATGCTACAATTGTCTTGTGTTGATTGCAATCAACCTGAAACCAGGTGTAGAGGCCGTCCTTCCCCATCTCTCCCTAGGGAGAGCCAACGGTCCTGAATGCAAATATAAATTGAGGGGAAACCTCCTTGATTTGTGGCACTGAAACCTCAATTGGTTTGCGTTTAGTCATTTAGATTAAGCATGGGGGCCGCTTTCACGTCTTAATACTTTTTGCCAGAAAGAAGATAATTGCTTCAAAGGAAAGAGCTTAAGGAACAGAAAAAATAGCCCACTCTAACATTTAAAAATGAAATGGAAAATTATTGTAATTTTAGTCTATTGTAGACTAATAAAATTATGGCTTTTTGTATTTACAATTTTTGAATATTTTAAATTTTCATATTTGTTTTAATGAAATCACAAACGTAAATAATGTATGACCAACAAAAAGGCAAAAATCTTTTTTTAATGAAAAATAAGTGCACCATAAAGACCTGCAATTTTCATTTAGAATTTGATTACTGACTATATACGTAGCATGACTTAGGTGATAGAAATATGGAGTCCTGTTGTGGCACTGTAGGATGGGTACTGGACTGCAAACCACAAGGTCGGCAGTTCAAACCCATTAGCCACTCCTCAGAAACCCTATACAGGGTCCCTATTGAGGTGAAACTTAACAACATATAGGTTCAGTGAGATAATGAGACAGGGCATGGTTATGGTAACCCTGAAAGGCTTTATAGAGAAGAACTCGTTCAGTCTGATAAGATGATTACAGAATCACCAAGACATCAAGCAATTGGAAAACATGGCAGCTACAAACAAGAGCACAAGAAAGTGTGAGGTACTTGGGAATCTGGAAAAAACTTGCTGTCTGATGGGAGCAAGATAAAGTAAGAAAGAGCCTGGAGGCTGGAGAATAAGCAAAGCCGGCATCTGAAAGGGACTTTTAGATCTAGGTCATACTTAAGCAATGAAGGTTTTCTATATTGTTTAAATGAAGGGTTTTTAGCAGAGAAGTGATTATAATTTATTTACACAATAAATCAGACTGTTCTAAAATACTTGTGGAGTTCTGGTCAGCGGTTCAAATCCACCAGCCACTCCTTGGAAGCCTTACACAGCATTGCTATGATTCTGAACTGACTCCAATGCATTTAACGATAACAACACATAATACTTTTAGATTTTTTGGTTTGGGTACTGACAAGGTCAACTCTCTGAAGTCTCTCATTTGCCTAATATTTTAATATTCTACAAAGTACCTTCAAGTGCTGGTGTGGCGCTATGGGTTAATGCGTCAGACTGCAAAGCCGTTTGAACTGCAAGGTCGGTGGTTCAAGCTCACCAGCTGCTCCTTGGAAACCCTATATATAGGGTCGCTATAGGTCAGAATTGACTCAAGGGCACTTGACAACAGCAACAACCTTCCAGCGCACATAGACTCATGGTGACCCTGTGTGTTACAGACTAGAATTACTCCTTTCACAGAGTTTTCTTGGCTGTAATCAAAGGAAGCAGATCACCAGCCCTTTTCTTTCCAAACAGGGTAGGTACATACGCTTAACCTTGAATGACCATAATGCTTCTGTTGTTGTTAAGTGCTGTCAAGTCAATTCCGATTCATAGCAACTCTGTATAGGGTTCATGACGAGAGGCCAGTGAGTTTGAACTGCCTATTTTGAGGTGTGGCGCTGTAGATTAATGCACTGGACGGCAAAGTCGGTTTGAACCTCAAGGTTGGCAGTTCAAGCTCACCAGTTGCTCTTCGGAAATTGCTATGGGTTATAACTGACTTAATAGCACTTAACAACAACAACAACCTTGAGGTTAGCAGTCAAGTGTTTATCCTACAGCACCACACCAGGACTCCAATATGCTTCTGTTACTTAAGAAAAGCAGTTTGTAAAGAGACCTTCTCCAAATCCCTTCCTTTGGGGCTTCATCCCATTCTTGGATACCAGTCCTTTTGAGATTTTAGAACCATCCCACCAGTCAACCAAAACAGCTTCTAAAATCAGTCATTACTTCATTGCCAAGTCCTAGAGCTCTTGACCCATTTCTCTGTCATAGATGAGACCGTGCACTCCTTAGATTCTCCAACTCTTGACCTTTGTGCTGCTGCTGGTGTTTAAATGCTGTCCGGTTGATTCTGACTCATAGAGATCCCATGTAGGGTTTCTGAGAAGCGGCTTGTGGGTTTGAACCACCAACCTTGCAGTTAGCAGTCCATTTGGTTACCCAATAGCACACCAGGGAACGCTTCCCATTCTTCCTCTTAACCTTCATATGTCACTATGTTGTTGTTAAGTGCCTTGGAGTCAGTTCTGACTCACAGCGACCCTGTATAGGGTTTCCAAGGAATGGCTGGTGAGTTTGAACCTCCAACCTTGTGGTTCAAACTGACCTTGCAGTTCAGTGCTGTATCCTACAGTGCCCAACCAGGACTCCTACATTTTACTATAGAAGCATCCTTACTGATGCCAGCCGTTTCTTAAAATGTGAAATTTAGGTTCACTGTTTATAATTATGGTTTTGAATTTTTAACTCCTAATTGAACAAGTGCCATTTTAATGTCTTGTTGTTGTTGTTAGGTTGTCCCAATTTATGGCAACCTTATGGCAACAGAATGAAACATTGGTCCTGCGCCAACCTTACAATCCTTGCCACATTTGAGCCCATCACTGCTGCCACTGCAAAGCCATCTCTTAGGGGGTCTTCTCTCTTTCATTGACCCTCCACTTTACCAAGCATGATGTTCTTCTCCACGTTTTTCTTCATATAATCCAGGTTCTCAAATTATTTGCTCAGCATACAGATTGAATAATATGTTAAAAGAATACAACCTGATGTACACCTTTCCTAATTTTAAAACATTCAGTGTTCCTTTGTTCTCTTCAAACAACTAACTGCCTCTTGGTCTCTATACATTTTCCTCATGAGCACAATCAAGTTTTCTGGAATACTCATTTCCCCCAATATTGTCCATAGCTTGTCATGGTCCACACAATTGAAAGCCTTTGCATAGTCAATAAAGCACACAGGTAAACATCTTTTTGTTATTCTCTGCTTTCAGCCAAGATCCATCTGACATTAGCAATTAGATCACTCATTCCAAATCCTAGTCTGACGCTGGCTTGAACCTTTGGCAGTTCCCTGTCACTGTACTGTTGCAGCCATTTTTTAATTATCTTTAGCAAAAATTTACTTGCATATGATATTAATGATATTGTCTGATAATTTCCGCATTCCATTGGGTCACCTGTCTTTGGAATGGGCACAAATAAGGATCTCTTCCAATCAGTTGGCCAGATAGCTATCTTTCAAATTTTTTGGCATAGAAAAGTGAGTGCCTCCAGTGCTGCATCACTTTGTTAAAATATTTCAATTTGTATTCCATCAATTCCTGGAGCCTTGGACTTCTTCCTTCAGAATCACTGACTATTGTACATCAACTATTTCTTTTTGGTGCACTGACTTTGTGCTTTGTGTATCCCTTCCACCTTCTTTTCATGGTTCTACAAAATTCAATATTTGCCCATAGACTCCTTTAATATTGCAAGTCGAGGCTTAAATTTTTTCTGCAGTTCCCTCTGCTTGAGAAATGATGATTGTGTTCTTCTCTTTTGGTTTTCTAACTCTAGCTCTTTGTCCATTTCATTATAATACTTAAATTTGTCTTCTTGAACTGCTCTTTGATATTTTTTACTCACTCTTTTTCCTCCTCATTTCTTCCATTTGTTTTAGCATCCCTACTCTGGAAAGCAAGTTTCAGATTCTCTTCGGATACATGTTTTGGTTCTTTTTCTTGTCTTTTTAATGACCTTTTGCTTTCTTCCTGTATGGTATTCTTGATGGCATCCCCCAACTCTTTGGTCTTTGGTCAATGGTGTCTAATTCATCAAATCTGTTCCTGAGATAGCTCTAAATTCAGGTGGAATATGTTCAAGGTCATAGTTTGGTTCTCATATACTTGTTTTAATTGTCTTCAGCTTCAGCCTGAACTTGTATATGAGCAATTGATGGTCTGTTCCACAGTCTGCCACTGGCCTTGTTTTGACTGATGATACGCAGCTTTTCCACTGTCTCTTTCCAAAGATGTAGTGAATTTGATTTCTGTGTATTCCATCTAGTGAGGTCCATATATATAGTCATATTTTATGTTGCTTAAAAATAGTATTTTCAATGAACAAGTAATTGGTCTTGCAAAGTTCTATCATACAATCTCCACCATCATTTCTATCACCAAAACCATATTTTCCAACCACTGATCCTTCGTCTTTGTTTCCAATCATTGCATTCCAATCATTAGCAATTATCAATATATTTTGATTGCATGTTTGATCAATTTCAGGCTGAAAAAGTTGGTAGAATTCTTCAATTTCATCATCACTGGCTTTAGTGGTTGGTGCATAAATTTAAAAAACAGTTATATTAAATGATCTTCCTTGTTTTTGTTGTTTCAAGTGCCATTAAGTTGCTCTGACTCATAGTGACCCTGTAGAGAGTTTCTGAGGAGTGGCTGGTGAATTTGAACCACTGACCTTGTGATTCAAACCAACCTTGTGTTCAGTGCATTACCCACAGTGCCACACCAGGACTCCGTCTTCCTTGTATAAATTGGATATTATTTTATCACAGACAGCACTGTACTTCAAGACAAATCTTGGAATGTTCTTTTTGATGATGAATGTGATGCCATTCCTCTTCAATTTGTTATTACTGGCATAGTAAACCATGTAGTTATCAGATTCAAAATGACCAATACCAATCTACTTCAGCTCTCTAATGCCTAGGATATTAATGTTTGTATATATTCCGTTTCATTTTTGTCAACTTCCAGTTTTCCTAGCTTCATCCTTCATGCATTTCACATTCTGATCATGAATGGATATTTACAACTGTTTCTCATTTTGAGCTGTGCCTCATCAGCAAATGAAGGTCGCAAAAGCTTTACTCCGATAGCATCATCTCAATCAACTCTACTCTGAGAAGCCAACTCCTCCTCAGTTGTATTTTGAGTGTCTTTCAACCTGATGGGCTCTTTTTCCGGTACTACATCTGACGGCATATAACAACAACAACAACATCTGATGCTATTCTGCTGTTTTTCATCATGTTTCAATATTCAGTATTCTGGTGCTATCGGACAGTGTTTCACTGCTATTCATAATGTTTTCAGTGACTAAATATTCGGAAGTAGTCTGGCTTAGTCTGGACGCTCATCTGAACTCTATCCACCCCAGGTGACCCTGCTGGCATTTAAAATAGGGGTGGCATAGTTTCCAGGATCACAGCAACACACAAGCCACCACAGTACAGAAAACTGACAGAGAAGTGGCAGTTTCACCGGCCGCTCCTCGGTAACAGGGTTGCTGTAAGTCGAAGCCGACTCGAGGTCACTTAACAACAACAGCAGTGTTGAATTAAACCTATCTTAAACTTTATTGGACTCGTGGTGTAGAGCAATAAGAGACGCACTGGACTGTGAAACACAAGGTAGGCAGTTCAAACATACCAGCTGTTCCTCAGAAACCCTATACAGGTTCACCATCTATAGGTTGGGACCAATTCACTGGACAACAACAAAACTTAATCAGTGTGGTTGCTCTGTAGGATAAGCACTGGACTGTGAATCACAAGATCTGCAGTTGGAGTCCACCAGTCACTCCACATGAGAAAGATGAGGCTTTCTGCTCCCAGAGAGATTTATAGGTTCAGAAACCCTGTGCAGAGTCACTGTTAGACCAACTCAAAGGTACTTTGTAACAACTCTGACAAAACTTAATTATCTTTTTCAACTTCTCTCTGGGGTCCCCTAACCACTTCTCTCCCTGTTTATAGAACTTCTCCTAAACACAGGCTAAGGTCCATAGGACCTCTAAGGATTCTTCTCAAGTTCTCCATTGCTCCTTCCAACAATACTAACTGCTACTTAATTGTCTTCTAAGTTTCGGGTCTTCCATCCATTCATCTTCCATGTGCCGTGGAAGCAACCCCAACTCATGGTAATCCCATGTGTCTCAAGTATGCTTCATAGGGTTTAATGACTGATTTTTTTTGAAAGGCAATGGCCAGGACATTCTTCTGAGGTGCCGCTGGGTACACTTGAACCTGCCACCTTTGAGTTAGCTTTAGCACCACACAAGGACTGCCTTCTTTCTGTGTCTCCTAATCACTTTCGTGTATGGCCTTACTGCGTCACATCCAGACACGTAATCACGACTGTCCCTGCAGCCTCCTCTTTCGGGGCCACTTTTCAGCACTTTTATAAGTTGACAATGAGCATCTAGGGCATTTTGAAACCAGCATGTCTGAGAGAAAAGGATCAAAAAAGTTGGAAAAATCAAAATCAGGCCTAAGGGCATATGTGTGGCTGATGGCACTGGGGGGGCGGGGGGGGGAGTTCAGTGTAGAGTGGGTGCTTGTGGAGCTCCAGGGTTTCCTAAGCACCAGATGAGCCACAGCCTTCTGACCCTTCAGTAACCTCCCTAGAAGGTTCCAACACCAGGTGCTCGGTTATTATACTGCTTGGCTGTCAGTTTTTGGAACTGAAAGGCCTTGCCCTAATTGTTGCTCTCAGCAGCTCTGGTCCTTTGCTCCTTCAATCCCTATTCTGTAGACTACAATGGGAGTGATCTTTCTAGAGTGTAAGTCTGATCATGTTACCCCTTGATTCATTCTTTTCATGGCTCCTCATTGCCTAGAGAGTAAAACCCAAACATTTTCCCTGTCAATCAAGGGCTCCCTACAATCTGGTCCCTCTTCAGATTGCCTTTTAGCCTTGCCTCCTCCTATTTCACAATAAATCTTCCCTCTCATTCACTGCAGCAAGAGAAAACATAAGACAGTTGAGAAGTAGGTGTTGCCTTTCATTTAAAATTTTTAAATATAAAAATTATTATGAAGTCTTTCAATCCAGATTACATTATCTACAATAGGTACAATAAGTATACAACATGTGCCAAGGACTATAGTAAGAGGTTTTACATGTATATGAATTCTTTTTTTTTTTTTCCACTGCTCTGTCTTTATTGCAAAGGTTCTGAGTCTGAGAGCACAGCAGGCTTAGCCCTGTTTAAGGTGGAGGTCTGGATCCAGCTGGGCAAGGGACCAGCAGAACTCACGAGACTTCTAACACAGGAGAGCAGACTACAGAGTGTGGGCACAGAACAGTCAATTGATTTTTTTTCTTCTATATATAAACTGATAATTGAAAAATTTAGAGTACTATATAGAGTTTCTCTAGAGAGAGACTTTGCAACAAAAAATATATATAAAGAATATGACCTCCCGGGCAAATAAAGCAGCATCTCTGAGCATCTTTAGGAAAGAGAGCTCCTCATGCACTTAAAAACTAGGACAATTAAAGAAGAAGGTGTCTCTACATTCCCTGCCACAGATAAATTTAAAAAACAACAACAAACTGTTAGGATGCATTTCTTTACAGATTTTTAAATGCATATATAAATATATTTCAAATGACCATGTATTTATTTTGTGCTTTATGTATGCCTGTGCACCCTAATGGGTGTATGTGTATGCATACATACTAATAGATGGTATTGTTAAGTGCCATCAAGCCAGTTCTAACTCACAGCAACCCTGTATAGGGTTTCCAAGGAGCATCTGGTGAGTTTTAACCACCAACCCTGTGGTTCAAACTGACCTTGGGGTCCAGTGCTTCTCCTACAGAGCCACACCAGGATCCCCTACCTCATTCAATTCATTTGTGACAGTATTAGGCTTAATAACTCCAGGAGCTGAATATTCCAGTCACGGCTATCCTATTTTCTGCAGCTCCCTTGTAGTGAGTGTTGGCTAGGTGGTCAGTTCTGCACAGTGAAATGGATGGTCACATATACAGACCTGAGAATAGAAAGAGCCTTCACCCTGGGCTGCCAACTGTCGGATCTTACAAGTCAACAATAAATGGTTCTAATGGTTTTCTATTACTTAAATCAGCCTGTGCTGGTAAACTGGCTCTGGAGGAAGGGGAGCCTGGATCTGTAGTGTCTGCTGATTTCCTTGATGTAAATGCTCTCACCATGACCAAGGTCACACGTGAGATACCTGAAAAGAAACTGCACCTTTGGTTCCCCAGTGCTTTGTGTTCTCTCAAACCTGTCTAAGCCAGCTCCGGCATAGCCCTGCTTAAGGCCAAACAAAGCTCATTGATACATTGTAACTCTTTTTCTTTTAAATTTAACAATAGTTCTGTTGTGGCACTGTAGGATTGGCTAACTGTAAGGTCGATGGTTCAAACCCCCAGCACTCCTGGAAAACTCGATATAAGGTCTCTATGAGTCCGAACTGACTCCATGGCGCTTAACAACAAATAAGGTTTCAAGGAGTGGCTGGTAGGTTTAAACTGCCAACCTGTGGTTTAGCAGTCCAGTACTTATCCTACAGTACCACACCAGAACTCCTTTTGGGACATAAAAACACTGTCCTTATGGTCTATCTTCACGTATTTGACCTTTAAAAGTCACAGTATAAATTTCTAGAATGGAAAGTGATGGGTGTTAGGGTAAGCATGAAAACAATATAGTTAATTTAGCAGTTCAGTGGTAGATTTCTTCCCTTTCAGAGAAACCTGGATTCTGTCCTGCTCCTCTGAAACCCTATACTGGGTGGCTAGGAGTCGGAACCAACTCAAAGGCACTTTATAACAACAACATATGGCCTGAGGACCAGACGCTCTCCACCCCTGCTGTATAGAGTTTCCTAGGAGCAGCTGGTGTGTTTGAACCTTGCAGTTCAAATTGACCTTGCGGTCAAGTACTTATCCTACAGAGCCACACTTTTTCTTCTTGTTGTTAAGTGCTGTGGTGTCGGTTTCGACCCATAGCGACCCTGTAGAGGGTTTCCAAGGAGCAGCTGGTGAGCTTGAAGTGCCGACCTTGCATTTCAAATGGCTTTGCAGTTTGGCGCATTAACCCACAGAGCCACACCAGGACTCCACAGCGCCAAACTGTTGTTATGTGCTGTGGAGTTGGTTCTGACTCATAGCGACCCTGTATAGGGTTTCCGAGGCTGTAAATCTTTACGGGAGCAGAACGCCTTATCATTCTCCCGCGGAACAGCTGGTAGTTTCAAACTGCTGACCGTGAGGTTCGCAACCTGATTCATAACCACTACTTGGGTTGCGAACCTGACGGTCAGCAGTTCGAAACTACCAGCTGTTCCGCGGGAGAAAGATAAGGCGTTCTGCTCCCGTAAAAATTTACAGCCTCGGAAACCCTATACAGGGTCGCTATGAGTCAGAACCGACTCCACGGCACAGAACCACCACCACCACGCTACCAGAGCTCCTTACAGCGCCACACTAGTGTTAGAAATGAATCCCGATGTCACGTAAAAGACACTCGGTGAGACTAAATTACCTTGGCAAAGTAAAATTTATTCTTGCAAAAGGATGCATGCGCATAGCCGTACATACACGAACAGGCCAGCAAGCACACCGAGTGGGAAGTCCACTAGGGTTTTTAATCCCTGATGCGAGTCTCAAGGCTGTGTCTCACCCCATTGGCTGGGGTTTTGACCACATGATCTTTTCCTTTACCCGGTTGGCTAGTTCAAATTTTTAAGGTGCGCATTCCTACTTTAGGAAAAGATAAAGAGAGAGGTCATAAATTCTTTACTCCAGGAAGTAGTTAAAAAAAAAAGAGAAGGATCATAAATTCTTTATTCCAGGAAGTAACCAAAGAAAAAGGGAAAGATCATAAAATCTTTACTTCAGGAAATAAAAAAAGTTACCCGAATACAATAAACAGGATTATAATAAAAAATATATATATATATTTTTTTTTTTTTTTCCACACTAGAACCCCAAAATATTAAGTACCCAGTACTTAATCTAAAAAATATCTTGTCATTCCTGGGTAGATTGGTCCTAAAGTTCACCTTGATTGTTAATTCAGAGAAAAGGCAGTCTTAAAGGGCCAATGATGCGCCACTCCATGTGTTTCCCTCCCTTTTCCACCTCATTCCTCACGGGACCTCTCTGCTCCTCACTCTCGTCTCTGGCTATTTCAACACGCGAGACAAATTCTTACCTCACACTCTGCAATCCCTCACCTCCCCACCTCTTTTTCTAGAATGCTCTTTCCCAAAATAGCTGAATGCTTACTCCCTTACCACCTGCAAGCTTTTGTCTCCAAGGTTATCTTCAGTCTGCTCAATCTAAAGTAGAAAAGACCTAGCTCACCCAGCCCCACCCCACCCCCGCCCACATGCACTGCCTTTCACATACCTTTGAGCTAGTTTCCCTCATAACTTATACGTATTGGGCATACTATATTTCTACTTACAGTCAAGTATTATTCATAGAAATCCATATTTGTGGGTCCACCTCTTCATTACAATTTATTCACAGTCCCAAAATCAATACTCCTGGTGCTTTGACAGTCATTTGTGGGCATGTGCAGAGCAGTGAAAATTGGAATGTCCTGACATGCATACCACAGCTGAGGTCCAACAAGAGGATGCTTGGCCTACTTGTTTGAGTTTTCATACTGTCTACAAATGTCCTTTTTGCAGTCTATTTATTGCCATGTTTTTTGCATTTTTTTGCTGCTTTTTGTTGATGATTTCGATGTTACTAATGGCCTTGAGGCATAGTGATGAAGTACTGTCTGGTATTCTGAAACACAAGAAGATTATGATATATCCTACAGAGAAAATACATGTATTAGATGAGTATTGTTCAAGCTTGAAATAGAGTGCCATTGACCATGAGCTCAATGTTAGTGAATCAATAACATATAAGAAAGTCTTCAAAAAGTTCACGGAAAAATGGAATTAAAAGATAATCTGGTACCTCTTTTGTGAAGTGACAGCTGAGGAGACTCGGGTGTTCGCCATGGCCGATGAGAAGCCCAAAGAAGGATTCAAGACTGAGAACAGCAATCATATTAATGTGAAGGTCGTGGGACAGGATGGTTCTGTGGTGCAGTTTAAGATTAAGAGGCATACGCTGCTTAGTACACTAATGAAAGCTTATTATGAACGACAGGGTTTGTCAATGAGGCAGATCAGATTCCGATTTGACGGTCAGTCAATCAATGAAACAGATACACCTACACAGTTGGGAATGAAGGCTGAAAATACAATTAATGAGCTCCAGCAGCAGACAGGAGATGTCTTCTAAAAGGGGAGCCTGTTACTTTTCTCCAGAACTCTGTTCCTACCAACCAAGAATACGTTCTCAGTTAGAAACCACAATTTGATTCCACCACATCCTGGCTACTACTATATAGTGTTCTCTATTCTTTCATTTCCACGTCTCTTCTCTGGTAGCATAGTGGTTACGAATCGGCCTGCAAGCCTTAAGGCCAGCAGTTTGAAACTACCAGCCGCTCTGCGGGAGAAAGATGAGATGTTCTGCTCCCATAAAGATTTACAGCTTTGGAAACCCTGTACAGGGTCACTATGGGTCGGAACCGACTCGACGGGACTCAACAACAACTCCTTTATTGTACACGCAGTAACTGGTACATGTGCACAAGCATACTGCATTTTTTGTTTTGTTTTGGGGTGGTTTTTTTTTTCTTTCTTTTGTACTAAAATGGCCAATGGTATGTTTTGACTGACATCAAGTGAAGATGGAATGGGGGAAAATACTGGCTCTGTGAAAATCCCTCCTTTCTCCATTAGTGGCATGCTCATTCAGCTCCGATCTTTATATTCCAGTAAGTTATTTTGCTCTCACTGTTTAACAAAAAACAACAACATAAAAACTCCTTGCATACCTTGTTCAATTGGAGAATTTTAATGTTTTTCATTTATCACTGTAAAAGCAAGGACAATTTTTAACTTTTTGTACGTAGCTGTTACATGGAGGACAATCTGTCTTTTAAGTAGGGATATGTTACTCTAAAAGAAATTAATCCTAAAAAAAAAAAAAGAAATTAATCCTAGATAGTTTTCCCTTAAATTCAAGTGCCTCATTGTTTAAATAAATTTCTTGTTTTAAAAAAATAAAGATAATTGAATTTTTTCACAACTTTTTGAAGCCTTTTCATACATTAATTAAACATATATATATATATATATATATATATCCCTTGCCATAAAGTCAATTCCTACACATGGCAACCTGTGAGCTTCAGAGTAGCATTTTCTTATGAAAGCAGATCACCAGGTCTTTCTTCCTGGTACCCTGGCACATTCAAGTCACCAACATTTTGATTAGTAACCAAGAGCAAACCATTCACATCACCCCAGGTCCTGGTGTGGTGTTGTAGGATAAACACTGGACTGCTAATCACAGGTCAGTGGTTCAAACCTATTGGCTGCTCCCTGGAAACTCCATATAAAGTCACTGTGAGTTGGAACTGACTCCAAGGCACTTCACAATACAGCACTTAATAATAATCACAGCAATCAATAGGAAGACACTTAACAATAAAGACAACAAACAGAAATATGCATAAAGATGGTTATGTATTTATTGGTAATGAAAATGGTGTGACCAGAGGCTTGGTGGTAGTGGCTGTGTACTACCAAGTCGTTACCAACCCTGTATAGGGTTTTCCAGGCTGTAAATCTTTATGGAAGCACAAAGCCTTCTCTTTCTCCCCAGGAATGACTGGTAGATTTCAGCTATTGATCTTGTGGTTAGCGGCCCAGCTCATAATCCACTACACTACCAGGACTCCTTGATCAGAGGTTTACAGGGCCTTAATCCTATATGTCCCATAGGACCAATGGTCCAGTTACTAACACAGTGTTTGTGGCGAGTTTATAGAACAAAACCACCATGAATCATGATAATTTGTTGTTCTTGTTTATTGTCTGTATCAGCTGTTGTTGTTAAATGCTGTCCTGTAGATTCCAACTCATAGTGACCCTGTGTAGGGTTTCCGAGGAGTGGCTGGTGAGCTTGAACCACTGATCTTGCAATTCAGACTGCCCTCAAATACCCCCACACACACCAATACCAAAAAAACACCACCCAAAAAAACCCATTGACAGTTTTAAAGATGCCTCAAAATGAGGAAATTAGGGAAGTATGTGGCACTGGGTTAATTCTCTGGATTGCAAAGTTGGCATGAACCACAAGGTCAGTGGTTCAAGCTCACCAGCTGCATCTTGGAAACCCTATACAGGGTCACTATGGGTCAGAAGAGACTCAACAGCACTTAACAACAACAACCACATGTTTATAAAGATTTAGGGTCTGCGATCTTGCAAGTCAGGTCTTGCAAGGCTGGAAACTAGTTGGGAATGAACAGAGCTTATAATAGAATTTGAACTTGTGGCCTTAGTAAAGCAATTAATCCTAGATAGTTTTCCCTTAAATTCAAGTGCCTCATTGTCCACAACTCGCCAGAGCACAACTGTCCTTATTGCAGTAATGACTTCACAATGTAATACAGGCCAATTGTCATTCCTTTCTTTCCTGGTTCCCCTTACCTCCACTTCTTACATTCCTGCTTTCAAATTGTGCTCCCTATAAACCTCCCCATAATAATAATAAACGGGCTCAACACTGAGTAATATACTACTTTAAAGGGAGCCAGCGAGATGGTTTGGCAGAGTGGCAGCATCAATGGACTCAATAGTAGCAATAATTGTGAGGTTGGCCCAGGATTGGGCAGTGTTTTGTTCTGTTGTGCATAGGTACCGACTTGACGGCAACAACAACAAAACCTTATCTACAAAGACTTGGCTAGAGCTTTATAATTATTCATTATAAGGAGCACTGGTAGCGTAGTGGTTACAAATCAGGCTGCTAATCTCAGAGTCAGCAGTTCAAAACTACTAGTCATTCTGTGGGAGTAAGATGAGGCTTTCTGCTCCCATAAAGATTTACAGCCTTGGAAACTCTGTACAGGGTCGCTGTGAGTGGGAAGCAACTCCACGGCACATAACAACAACAACGTAAGGTTATTAATGAAGTTCTCAAACTTGGCACAGTTCTCTTCAATTTCTGAGGGTGGTGGTAGGTGGTGTAATAGTGGTTTCATGCTTCCAGTTATATAAGAAAAAGTGACATCTCTAGATGTTACTGAACCTCATTAATAATCAGACAAATATACATTTAAATAACAATAGAATGATGACATGTCACTTTTTGCCTATAAAATTGGAAAAAATTACGAATATTTCAAAAAAATAAAATCTAGTGCAAGCAAAGGCGAGAGAAATAAATACTCTCTCACACAAGGTTGATATTTCTTGAAATTGACCCCATTCATCCTGGAAGGTAAATTTGCATGATGCATACAAAATTAAAATATCAATTGTTGAGTCCTGAAAGACCATCCTAAAATCTGTTGATCAAGGAAAACTGAAAACTAAGTTTTCCTGCAATAAGGAAGAATAGGAACTTAACTGTGTTGTATCTTAAAATGGAAAATCAGCCAGGTACTTTTAACATTTTAGGGCTTGGGCTGGGTAATTTTAAAAAGGGCCTCACAGGGCAGAAAAACAATTAAGATTGTGCGAGTTTATGATGCAATGCAGTTAGGATGGCAGGCACATGGCAAAGGTTTAGAAGCAGTTCTTGATAAGTAAATTGTCAGTCTTGATAAGTAATCTGTTTAATTAGTTCACAGTCTTATCTTCTAGGAGTAAGTATATCCTGGAGCAGGTAGACAGATTATTTTGCTTGGTCGAGACTTGTTTAACAAAGATATAGAAATGTCCAGCCGAGTGTGGTCTAATATAGGCTGTAAAGCTCTATCAGGTCCTATCCCATCCATGTCCAGTTGTGATTGAACCTTGTGATTCATAGAGATTTTATTGACTGATTTTCAGAAGCAGATTATCAGAGCTTTCTTCCTTGACTGTCTTAGTCTACGTTGTTGGTATTAAGTGCCATCAAGTTGGTTCCGGCTCATGTTGTTGTTATGTGCCCTAGAGTCGGTAGCGACTCATAGCAGGGTTTCCGAGGATGTAAATCTTTACGGGAGCAAAAAGCATCATCTTTCTCCTGCGGAGCATCTGGTAGTTTTGAACTTTTGACCTTGAGGTTCGCAGCCTGATTCGTAACCACTACGCTACCAGAGCTCCTTGGTTCCAGCTCATAGCTACCCTGTATAGGGCTTCCGAGGGGTAGCTGGTGGGTCTGAGCTGCTGACCTTGTGGTTAACAATTCATTGCTTACCCTACAGTGGATCCTTGTTGCTAAGTGCTGTCAAGTCAGTTCCAACTCATAGCAATCCTGTATAAGGTTTCTGAGGAGCAGCTGGTGACTTTGAACCTCCCACCTTGTGGTTCAAACCCACTTTACAGTCCAGCTCATTAACCCATAGCACCACACCAGGGCTACCCATCCAGGGCAAGCTCTGCTAAAACCTCTTCAGCATCAGAGCAACATGGAACCTGTACTGACAAATGGGTGGTAGTTGTACTTGAGGTACGTTGGCCAAGAGTCAAACCCTCGTCTCTCATATGGAAGCAACAATTCTACCACTAAACCACCAATGCATTTGATTGTTCAACATGTTCTTGTTGTTAACTACCATCAAGTGGGGACCCCAGGCACAAGTGAATAAAACACTGTCCAGTCCTATACTATCTCTGTGATTGGTTGCGGATCAGGCTGTCATAATCCACAGGGTTTTCATTGGTTAGTTTTCAGAAGTCAATCTCCGGGCCATTGTTCCTTGCCTGTGTCTTCATCTGTACACTCCATAGAAAACTGTTCAGAAGCAGAGCAGCACACAGACTCCCCAGGAATAATGATTTTTTAGAAAAAGAAGAGCAAAATATTGAAAGATTTTTTTAAAAAAGAACAAAGAACCTGCTGAACTTTGAGTGAAAAAAATCTTCCAGCCCATACACCGAATTGACAGATCTCAGAAACACGCTGGCTGCCTCCTCTGCTGGTACCTCTGCCAGCAATATGGTGACTTCACGCCTCACTCCCTTCTTCACTTCTGAATCTAACATTCATGCAAGTGCTTCCAATTAGTAAAACTTAGGTCACAAGTCTAGTAACAGAGAAACTGGGAAATGTATACTTGGGAATTCTTATTTGAGAAAGCAGGACTCATCTATTAGAGAGTTATCAAAATTCGAAGAGGCCTGTTCAAAAGATTCTAGGCAGCCAAAATTCTTTACTCTTAAACAACTCAAGCTAATTCACTGCCACAGAGTCAATTCCAACTCATAGCAACCCTGTATAGTGTTTCCAAGACTGCAAATCTTTATAGGATCAGAAAGCCTCCTGTTTCTCCTGCAGAGCTGGTGGATTTGAACTGCTGATTTTGTGGTTAACAGCCCAATACGCCATCAGGGCTTCTTCTTAAAGCACTATCCTAGGAAATCAAAGAGTGTAATGTTCACATTCAAACCTACTGCCTTGAGTTGATGCCAACTCATAGTGACCCTGTAGAAGCAGGGTCTATAGAGCACTGCAGGACAGTGCATTGGACCTCGAGGCTGGTTTGAATCACAAGGTCGGCAGTTCAAACTCACCAGCCACGCCTCAAAAACCCTATACAGGGTCACAATGATTTGGAACTGACTTGACAGCATTTAACAACAACATAGGGCTTCTAAGACTATAAATATTTATGGAAGCAAAGAGCCTCGTAGTTTTCCCTCTGAACAGCTGGTGGATTTGAACTGCCAACCTTGTGGTTAGCAGCCCAATATTTAATCCAAAGCATCACTGGGGATCTTTGGTCACACTCAAGACATTTATTTTTATTTCCCATCATCAGTGGACTGTGAACCACAAGGTCGGCAGTTCACACCTACCAGCTACTCTTTGGAAAGGCTATACAGGGTTGAAGTTTTCACTGCCCTTGAGTGGTTCAAATTTGGCCTGTAAGTAGTGTTGGTTTAGGGCTACACTATGAGTTACAACTGACTTGACAACATTTAACAATAAATTCCTGTATACTTCTGGTGTGAGGCTGCTGGTGAACGCAGTAAACTGCAAAGTCAGTTTGGGCCATAAAGGCTGGCAGTTACAACTCACCAGCTGCTCCTCGGAAACCCTGGGGTACAGGGTCACTATGAGTCGAATCCCAACTCAACAGCACTTAGCAACTAAAATGTGAAATTATAAATACAATCTAAGTAGTTTATGGTATTCAATTTTATACCAGGGGAAACGTTTAACTGCTGAAAAGATAAAATTCTATATATCTGCATTGTTACTTTGACTGTTAAGTATGTTGGAATCGGTTTGTATTCATAGATAGGGACACTGTATAGGGTTTCCCAGGCACAGCTGGTAGGTTTGAACCACCACCTTGTTACAGCCTCAAAAAGCAATGCTAACAAACAAACAAAAATAAGAGCTAAAATGAATAGAGAGAAATACTGTTAACTGGTGGTACATAGAGGGGATGATAATC
Source organism: Chrysochloris asiatica (assembly GCF_000296735.1). Classification (NCBI taxonomy): domain Eukaryota; kingdom Metazoa; phylum Chordata; class Mammalia; order Afrosoricida; family Chrysochloridae; genus Chrysochloris; species Chrysochloris asiatica. The sequence continues at coordinate 12,047,990 of NW_006408583.1, forward strand.
ATTGTAATGAAACAAGGTATAGGATTTGTTGAATGTAAAACTGATGATCTGCCCTGTAAACTTCCACTCAACTCACAATAAAAGCTTAAAAAAAAAAAGCAAACATTCATTAGTGATGATGTTGTATACAAAGAAAATGCTCTAAAACCACTGGCAGTGTGTTGTTTAACAGTGACACAAATTTTATGGTGAAAGAAGTGAGCTTGAGTGAATGCAGACACTATATAATTCCGGGTCCCTGGAGTTCATGACACTGAAACACTGCAAAAGGAAACTGACTTCTAAATAAAGTCAGGGGAAAAAGAAATGACAATTTAGTTTCCATAGCTCTGAAACATGTTTTCACAATCCATGTATCTTCTACATTACTTGTATCTTCCTTTGCAAATATATTTACACAGCTTGTTCAACACAGATTGATCATTATCGCTTAAATTCTGTGTATTAGAACAAAAAATTTTACTGCTTACAACTAATTTATAATATAACTACTAGGACAATAATATGAAGATTAAGAAATCTTATAAAAGCTCCCTGATTGGAAAAGGTATGCAAAGGTCCCATTGTTGCTGTTAAATCAGTTCCAACTCAGCAATTCTGTAGAGGGTTTCCAAGGAACAGCTGGTGGGTTCTTGGAGTCTAGTTACCTTATAAGAAGTCCAACTACCTTGAGACCACAATGTTGTATGGAAACCCAAGGTAAACATATGCATAGGCCGTTTGCAAGAACACCAAAGTGCCAGTGAAGGGAGTGAAGACAGAATAGCTCTGCTGCTAGCCTCATCAGCTAAGTCAGTGACCCTAGTCAGCTCTACATGCGAATCAATCAGGTTAACCTTGGCTAGATTCCTGACCCATATAATCATGTTGTTGTTGTTAGATGCCATTGAGTCGGTATAGACTCACAGTGACCCTATGCACAACAGAATGAAACACTGCCCGGTTCTGGGCCAACCTCACAATCATTGCTACATTTGAGCCCATTGCTGCTGCTGCCACTTGGCCAATCCATCTCTCTGGGGGTCTTCCTCTTTTTCTCTGACCGTCTACTTTACCAAACATGATATCCTTCTCCAGTGACTGGTCCCTCCTGATAATATGTCCGAAGTATGAGAGACGAAGTTTGGTCATCCTGGCTTCCAAGGAGCACTTTGGCTGTACTTCTTCCAACACAGATTTGTTTGTTCTTTTGGCAGTCCATGGTACTATAAGAAACAATAAATCTTTGTTGAAAATCATTACATTTTGGGATAATTATTTCACAGCAACAGAAAACTGAAACATTGAATTATTTATAGTTAATTTTGAGCTACACATTGGCTCTGTAGGATAAGTGCTGGACTGCGAACCACAAGGTCGGTAGTTCGAGCCCACCAGTCACTCTGCAGGAGAAAGATGAAGCTTTCTGCTTCTACAAAGATTTACAGCCTTGGAACCCTATGCAGGGCCGCTGTGAGCTGAACCCACTCGAGGGCACTTCACAGCAACAACAAATAGTTAATTTTATAGATTTAGCATACCTGGTATTAGTTTTAGTAATGATTAGAAAATCCATAACTCATTTTGTTTTCATCTTTGAGTTAACTGACTCATTCTCCAGTAATTATTTTTCATTTGAAATTCCAAGGCAAAAACTTTGTTGTTTGTAGCAGAAATCTATGACATCAGGAGAATCCTTACAATCATCTGATTGTTGTTATTGCTGTTAAATGCCTTGGGGTCAATTCTGACTCATAGAAAGCCTGTATGAAGTCTCCAAGGAGCAGCTGGTGAGCTTGAACCGATATTGCACATTAACCCACAGCGTCACAGCTAACTCTGATACAACCGCTGATCTCAAAGACCTTCTTAAGTAAGTTTATATAAATGGCAGTCTGTGTGTGATAGCCCCTTTCCATCTGAAAGTGGCTTCGAAGTCAAATTTCATCCAGTGACATCAGTGGAAGTCTACAGGGTCAAGCTTTTGGAAGGGCTTCTGTTTTCTTCCAGGACCCCTGGTGGTATAATTGTTAAAGTACTCAGCTGCTAACCAAAAGGTTGGTGGTTCAACCACCAGTCACACCACTAGAAAAAGACAGGGCAGTCTGCTTCTGTGAAGATTCACATCCTTGGAAACTATGGCGCCACAGTGCTCATCTGTTCAACAGGGTCGCTATGAGTCAGAATTAACTCTAAGGCTGTGAATTGGGGCTCCTGTTGTGTTTTCTGTTTTCTTAATCAACAGGTGACCCTGTTCAGCCTATCCCTTCACCCAAGCCCTTTCTTCCTACCTGATTTTCAGATGTGATGCTTGGAGAAGTAGCTATCATCTGATCCTGAGGAAAGTAGTCCTCGAATGAGAAAAAGGTCAAGTGAACAGAAGAGACTGGGCCCTGCGGTCATCCAGCTGCCAGTCAGTATGAACCAATCTCTTCAGTTCTTCCTGTAAACAACACAGCACAGTTCCCCATTCATTATAGCTGACAGCTTTCTAACTGGGACCATTTGTTTCATTTAAAGATGAGTACTATAGGAAAGAAGGAAAGGGGCTCTGGTAATGCAATTGTTACAAATCAGGTTGCTAACCTCAAGGTCAGCAGTTCAAAACTACCAGATGTTCTGCGGGAGAAAGATGAGGCTTTCTGCTCCATTATAAATTTACAGCCTGGGAAACCCTATGCAGGGTCGCTTTGGTCGGAACTGACTCCAAGGCACCTCACCACCACCACCACTATAGAAGGTGGACTCCTGATAGGATGCTGGTGAATTTAAACTGCTGACTTTGTGGTTCAAATTGATCTTATGGTCCAGTGCTTTATACCACAGTGCCACACCAGGACTTCAGCATGACTTGGTAGTGGTGGCGATGTGCCATGGAGTCGGTTCCGACTCATAGCGACCCTGTACAGGGTTTCCAAGGCTATAAATCTTTACGGGAGCAGAAACTCTCCTCTTTCTCCCACGGAACAGCTGGTAGTTTCGAACTGCTGACTGTGAGGTTAGCAGCCCGATTTGTAACTACTAAGCTACCAGAGCTCCTTTAGGTGACAGAAATATGGACTTCTGGTGTGGCGCAGGAAGATCAGCACTGAACTGAAAACCACAAGGTTGGCAGTTCAAATCCACCAGTTGCTCCTTGGAAACCCTATACAGGGTCACTTTGAGTCAAACTGACGCGACAATACCACAACAACTACAGAAAGTAGTGAATAGGATGAGTGATGCTAGGCGGAAAAACCAGAAGAGCCGTAGCTAGATTTGGATCTTAAAGAAAGAAAGAAAAAGAAAACTAAACAGGCAGTAATTAAAACCATTTATGTAAAGATGATGGTGTGAAGGAGGGCATGGGGAGACAACCATAAAAACACCCTGCCTTAACTCACCCCGGAGCTATGAGCTTCTACTCTAGGATGGAAGCACTGAGACTATTAAGGAAAGAAAGTTATTAGGATAAAATGGTGAAGGAAATATTTGCCAAAGACCTAGCTCTATTTGTTGTTCAAGTCCTCGGGATATAGTCAAACAAAATAGAGTCCCTGGGTATGGAGGCCAAAGATGTAAGTAATGAAGTGGAAGCAATGAATATAAACCTATTTAAAAGAAGCTTGGTGATTAAAAAAAAAAAGGAGAAATATAACTGCACTGGACATTATAAATAAAAATATATGTTGTTGTTGCCATGAACTCCGTTCCAACTCATAGCCACCCTACGTACAACAGAACAAAACACTGACTGGTTCTGTCCCATGCACATAGTTATTGTATTTGAACCCACTGATGCAGTCATAGTGTCACTCCATCTCACTGGGAGGCTTCCTTTTTTTTTAACTGACCCTCTACTTTACCAAGCATGATGTCCTTTTTCAGGGAATGGCCCCTCCTGATTACCTAGACAAAATGAAAATGTATATGTGAGATGAAGTCTCACCACCTTTGCTACGAATGAACATTCTGGATGTACTTCTTCCAAGACAGATTTAGTTCTTCTTCTGACAATCCATACTATTTTCAATATTCTTTGTCAACACCATAATTCAAATGCACCAGTTTTTCTTCAGTCTTCCTTATTCATTGTCCAGCTTTCACTTGCATATAAAGCTATTGAAAATACCATGGCTTGGGTCAGGCACACCATGGAACTCAAAGTGACATCTTTGCTCTTGAACATTTTAAAGAGATCTTGTGCCACAGATTTCCCCAATGCAATACGCTGTTTGATTTCTTAGCTGTTGTTTCCACGAGCATTGATGTGGATCAAAGTAAATGAAATCCTTGACAACTTCAATCTTTTCTCTGTTTATCATGATGTTGTTTATTGACCCAGTTGTGAAGATTTTCGTTTTCTTTATACTGAGTTGTAATCCATACTAAAGGCTGCAGTCTTTGATCTTCCTTCGTCAGTAAATATTTTAAGTCCTCTTCACTTTCAGCAAGCAAGGTTGCGTCATCTGCATATTGTTAATAAACCTTCTCCTAATACTGGCAGTTCAAGCTCACCAATCGCTTATCGGAAACCCTATACAGGGTCGCTATGCATCAGAACTGACTCAGTGGCACTTAACAACAATACTGAAGTCACATTCTTCTTCATATGGTTCAGCTTCTTGGATTATTTGCTCAGCATACAGAGTGAATAAGTATGGCAAAAGGATAGAACACTAACACAAACCTCTCCGGATTTTAAACCACTCACAGTCCCTTGCTCTGTTTGAATAACTACTTCTTATTCTATGTACAGCTTCCATATAAACACAATGAAGTGTTCTGGAATTGCCATTTTTCACAACGTTAATCATAGCTTGTTATAATCCATGGAGTCGAATGTCTTTGCATAGTCAATAAAACACAGGTAAACATCTTTCTGGTATTCTCTGCTTTCAGTCAAAATCCATCTGACCTCAGCAATGATAACCCTCATTCCACGTCCTCTTCTGAATCGGGCTTGAATTTCTGGCAGCCCCCTGTAGATGCATTGCTGCAAGTATTTTTTGTTTTTAATTATCTTCAGCAAAATGATACTGCTGGATAATTCTGCATTCTGTATGATCATCTTTCTTTGGAATGGACACAAATATGGATCCCTTCCAATTGGTTGACCAAGTAGCTATCTTTCAAATTTCTTGGCATTGACTAGTGAATGGTTTCAGTACAGCATCAGTTTGTTGAAACATTTCAATTGGCATCCCATCAATTCTTGAAGACTTGTTTTGCGCTAATGTCTTTAGTGCACCTTGAACTTCTTCCTTCAGTGCCATGGGTTCTTGATCACATGTTCCTCCTGATCATCAACCAATTCTTTTCCATACAGTGACTCTGTATATTCCTTCCATCTTCTTCTTAAGTTTTTATTGTGAATTGGGTGATAGTTTACATGGGAGAACATCAGCATTACATTCATCCTATAGTATTTCATTTCATTGCAATGATTACAATCCCTCTATGCATCATCATTTAACAGCATTTGCTTCCATTCCCTCTGTGGGTTTTGTTTTTGTTTTTGTTTTTTTTGTGGATGTACATGAAGCACTCAGGAATATGCAATCATCCAAACAACCAAAGAGTACGCCCCGCAAGCCTGCCCCCAGTGGTCAGCACACAGCCCCTCTCTCCCTCCCTGAGTCCAGGGTCCCCAGCCACTCCATCTCTCCATATCATCATCTCTGCCTCTATCTCTGGTGTCACTGCTTCTCTGGATAGGGTCCTGCACTCTGCTCTTCTCCCTTGATGGTCCCAGAGTCCTCCACTCCTGAACTGCAAAATCAACCACTCCCCTCCTTTTGTTACAAAACGTCTACCTTTACATTTACAACACTCACAATCAGTCCTGATAGGAATTATTCACTATTGAACCACAAGAATTTTATCCCCATCTCCTTCAGCAGCCCCATCCAGACAGGTTGGAAACCACTTAGTGGAGATTCTTCCTTTCCCCTGTATCCTCTGAAACTAGGCTCCCTCTTGAAAGCTTGTAAGCCAGCCACTTTGTGCCTTTGTAGTACCCCCTTTTGGGGTAGCCAATGTCCAAGTTGCCCATCCCTGTCAACCCTGTGTATGAAGGGGGTGGCTTCCATCTTCTTTTGATGCTTCCTATATTGTTCAATATTATGCACAAGACTTCAGTGGAGGCTTGATTTTTTTCTACAACTCTTTCAGATTGAAAAACGCTGATTGTTTTCTTCCCTTTTGATTTTCTAAATACAGGTCTTTGCGCATTTCATTATGATACTTGATTTTGTCTTCTCAAGCTGTCCTTTGAAATTTTCTGTTCAGCTGTTTTACTTAATCATTTCTTCCATTCACTTTAGCTACTCTACTTTCAAGAGCAATTTTCAGAGTTTCTTGTGACATCCACTTTGGTCTTTTCTTTCTTTCCTGTTCTTCTAATAACCTTTTGCTTTCTTCATATATGAGGCTCTTGATGTCCTCCCACAAGCCCTCTGGTCTTTGGTCATTTGTATTCAGTGTGTCAGATCTCTTCTTGAGATGGTTTCTAAATTCAGGTGGGATATCCTCAAGGTTGTATTTTAGTTCTCATGGACTTCTTTGATTTTCTTCAGCTTCAGCCTGAACTTGCATATGAGCAATTGATGGTCTGTTCCACAGTTGGCCCTGGACTTGCTTTGACTGATGATATTGAGCTTCTCCATATTCTCTTTCCAAAGATGTAATTAATTTGATTCCTGTGTCTTCCATCTGGTGAGGTACATGTGTATAGTCACTATTTATGTTGTTGAAAAAAGGCATTTATAATGAGTAAGTCATTGGTCTTGCCAAATTCTATCATGGAATCTCCAACACCATTTCTATAAAACCAAGGTCATATTTTCCAACTACAGATCCTTCTTCTTTGTTTCCAACTTTCGTATTCCAATCACCAGTAAATATCAGTGCATCACGATTGCATGTTTGGTCAATTTCAGGCTGCAAAAGTTAGTTGAACAATTCAATTTCTTTATCATTGGCTTTGACAGTTGGAGAGTAAATTTGAATAATAGTTATATTATCCGATCTTTCTTGTAGGCATATGGATATTATCCTATCACAGACTGCATTGTACTTCAAGATAAATTTTGAAATGTTCTTTTTGATAATGTCATGCCTCTTCAGTTGTCAGCATAGTAAACCATATGATTGTCTAATTCAAAATGGCCAGTATCTGCCCATTTCATCTCACTAATTCCTAGGACAGTGATCTTTATGCATTCCATTTCATTTTGGATGACTTCCAACTTACTTAGATTTGTACTTTGTGCATTTCATGTTCCAATTATCAATGGATATTTGCAGCTCATTTTTTCATTTTGAGTCAGGCGCCATCAGCAAATAAAGGTCCTGAAATTCAACTTTACTCCATCCATGTGGTTAAAGCCAACTCTACTTTGAGGAGGCAGTTCTTCTGCCATATTTTGAGTACCTTTCAACCTGAGGAGCTGATCTACTGTCACTATATCAGACAGTGTTTTGCTGTTATTCGTAAGGTTTTCAGTGGCTAACCACCAGAAGTGATCCACTTCTCCTTTCTAATATGTCCTAGTCTGGAAACTCCACTGAAACCTGTCCAATGTGGGTGACGCTGCAGGTATTTGAAACATAGCTTCTAACATTACAGCAATACACAGCCACCACAGTAAATTGTCAGAAGTCTTTCACAGGTGGATTGAAGACAGACTAGGAAAAAAAGGCTTGGTGATTGATCTACTTCCAGAAAAAAGCCAATGAAAATCCTATGAGTCACAGAATGCTCCAATCCACAACATATCCCAGGGGCATGGAAGACTGGGCAACATTTCTTTTTCCATTGTGTATGAGGTCATTGAGAGTTGGAGTCTTACTCATCAGCAGCTAAGAACAACAACAAAAATAGATAAACCCCAAGAGAAGCCTGCCCTTCCTAGGTCAAGGAAAAGGGCAGCTTGGCAAGGCATAAAAGTTTTACCTAATTACCATTTTACAATTGTACTTTAATCAGCAACATGGAAAAACCTGTGTCCTCAGACCCATCTCCATCAACAAGGCCTAGTAGAGAACTTAGACAGCCACCATTTGGTAACTATAAATTAAGACCACGACTATTAATATAGTTGTTGTTGTTAAGTGCCCTCAAGTTGGTTCCGACTCATGTTGTTGTCAGGTGCCATCGAGTTGGAACTGACTCATAGCGACCCCATGCACAGCAGAACGAAACAATGTCCAATCCTGGGCCAACCCCACCACCGCTGCCACACTTGAGTATATCAATGATGCCACCTGGCCAATCCATCTCGTTGGGAGTCCTCCTCTTTTTCTCTGACCCTTACCCAGCATGACATCCTTCTCCAGCGACTGTTCCCTCTGGACAATATGTCCAAAGTATGAGAGACAAAGCTTAGCCATCTTGGCCTCTAAGGAGCACTCTGGCTGCACGTCTTCCAAAATAGATCTATTGGTTCTTTTGGCAGTCCATGGCACTTTCAGTATTCTTCTCCAACACCACAACTCAAAGGCATCAATGCTTCTACGATCTTCCTTATTCACTGTCCAGCTTTCGCATCCATATGAGGTTATTGAAAATACCATGGCTTGGGTCAGGCGCACCTTAGTGCATCTTTGCTCTTCAATACTTTAAAAAGTTCCTGTGCAGTAGATTTGCCCGATGCAATATGTCATCTGATCTCTTGACTGTTGCTTCCGAGAGTGTTGACAGTTGATCCAAGAAGAATGAAGTCCTTGACAACTTCGATCTTTTCTCCATTGATAAGATTTTATTGGTCCAGTGGTGAGGATTTTTGTTTTCTTGACATTGAGATGCAATCCATACCGAAGGCTGTGCTCTTTGGTCTTCATCACTAAATGTTTCAAGTCCTCTTCACTTTCAGCAAGCAAGGTTGTATCATCAGCATATCACAGTTTGTTAATGAGTCTTTCTCCAATCCTGACACCACATTTTTCTTCATAGAACCCAGCTTCTCGTATTATTTGCTGAGCATACAGGTTGAATAAGTATGGTGAAAGAACACAACCTTGTCACACACCTTTCCCAATTTTAAAACATTCAGTGTTCCTATGCTCTGTTCAAACAACTGCTTCTTGGTCCAGATACAGATTTCTCAGAAGTACAATTAAGTGTTCTGGAATACTCATACTTCTCAATGTTGTCCATAGCTTGTCATGATCCACACAATCGAAAACCTTTGCGTAGTCAATAAAGCACAGGTAAACATCCTTCTTGTATTCTCTGCTTTCAGCCAAGATCCATCGGACATCAGCAATGATATCTCTCATTCCACGGCCTCTTCTGAATCCAGCTTGAATTTCTGGAAGTTGTCCGACTCAATAGTGACCCTATATAAAGTTTCCGAGGATGGGTTGGTGAGCTTGAACCACCACCCTTGTGGTTCAAACCAACCTTGCAGCCCAACACATTAACCCACAGCATCAGAATCGAATTGAACCACAGAACTGAGTTGATTCCAACCCACAGTGACCCTGTATAGGGTTTCCAAGGAGTAGCTGGTGAGCTTGAACTGCCAACCTTGCAGTTTAAACGGCTTTACAGTCTGGCACATTAACCCACAGTGCCACACCAGGATTCCATGAATAGTGTAACAAGAAAAAAATAGTGATAATATTCTGGCAAAGATGAAGAGAAACTGGATCATTGATGCAGTGTAGGTGGTAATATAAAATGGTGCATATACTCAGGAAACAGTTTGGTGATTTTTCATAGAATTTAGCATAATACTACCATATGTTCTAACCATTATACTTCTGGGCATTTATTCCAGAAAAATGAAAATGTGTATCTACATAAAAACTGCATACAAATGTTCATAGCAGTTTAATTTGTGGTAGTGAAAACTGAAAACCACCATGATATCTTTCAACAGAATGGTTAAACAAATATCCATACAAAAATATTCAACAATAAAAAGCAATAAACTATTGATATACACAGAGTATGTATGGATTTCAAGGGCATTGAGATGAATAAAAAAAGGCACTCTCATACTATCACAAAGTATATGTTTCCATATATATATATTTATATATATATGTGTGTTTGTACATGTATATATATATATATATATATATATATGTTTCCATATATATATGTGTGTGTGTACATGTATATATATGTATTGTTGTTGTTGTGTGCCGTGGAGTTGGTTCTGACTCATAGCGACCCTGTACAGGGTTTCCGAGGCTGTAAATCTTTATGGGAGCAGAATGCCTCATCTTTCTCCCACAGAACAGCTGGTAGTTTTGAGCTGCTGACCTTGAGATTCGCAGCCTGTTCGCAGCCTGATTCATAACCACCATGCTACCAGAGCTCCTTATATGTATATATGTATACATATATAATTATCTAAATGAAAAAACTATGGGGATACAGAACAGATTGCCATCATAGTGGTTACCAAGGGCTAGTGATAGTGGGGGAGTGACTATAAAGGGTTATCCCTAGGGAGATGTAGGTGGAGATGCAGTAGTTCTGTATCTTGAGCGCAGTGGTTGCTGACATCAAGGGCTTCCTGCAGGTTCAGTCCAATTCAACCCCCTACTGAAAGTCTTCGTCGTGGTGCTGTAGGACGAGCACTGGTAAGATCTGCAGTGCACATGCACCAGCTGCTCCACGGGAAAAAGATGAGATTTTCTGCTTGATTAAAGATTTACAGACTCGGAAACCCTGGATAGGATCTAAGAGTGGCGTTGGAATCAACTTTGGTTTGGTTTGAGTTTTTCCCAGATATATTGAACCAGAATCTACATTTTAACAAGAGCCCCAGGGGCTCTATAAGAATCACATGGGAATGTTGTTAAAATGTAGATTCTAATTCACTTGGTCTGGATAGCTCAGTTGGTAAAGCACTGGGCTTTTAAAACTGTGGTCTGAGTGTTCCAGTCCCTGGACTGGGGACCACAAAGTTGGCAGTACAAACCCACCAGCTGATCCTCAGAAACCCTATACAGGATCACTATGAGTCAGAACCTACTTAATGGCACTTAGCAAACAAGATTCGGATTCACTATATCTGGGGTGGAAATACAAATTCTTAACATGGAGTTAGCCTGAATGACCCCATTCAAAGCCCTGACACCATCGACCAGTGATGTGGCATACAACTCTATACAGTGTCAACTTTCTGATTTTGACATTGTATGATGTCACTTAATATGTAACTTATGCTACGCATCATGTACAATATGTCCACAGATCCTCTCTGTGACACTATTTTTATTTAATTATTTATGTTGTGGTTTAGGTGAAAGTTTACAGAACAAATTAGTTTTCCGTTCAGCAGTTTATAGACATTTTATTTCATGAATTCAGTTGCAATTCTTTCATTGTAACAGCATGCTTCCCACTTCCTCCCTGGGTTCGCAGTATATATTCTTCCTTCTCTCTGTTCCTTCCTGCTTACTGAGCTGTATTTTGGGGACGATGTTGGATGTTGGTCTCCTATGGTTAATTGTTCAAAGGTACATGTTCTTCATGAGTGTTGTTATTCAGTTGATAGACCAGAGTGTTGTTTGGCTAAAAGGTGATCCCCAGGGCTGGTTTCAGGTTTGAAGACTGTCTAAGGGCCACAGTCTCAAGGATTTCACCAGTTTCTAGCAGACCAATAAGTCTGATACATGTGTATGTTGTTGTTAAGTGCCTTTAAGTTGGTTCCAAGTCATAGAGACCCTGTATAGGGTTTCTGAGGAGCAGCTGGTGGGTTTGAACTGCTGACCTTATAGTTCACAAGCCAGTGCTGAATCTACAGCACTACACCAGGAGTCTGATACATGTGTGTGTGGAGAGAGAGAGTCCTGGTGTGGTACTGGGAGTTAATTGTTTCCTTGAGTACTTGATCTTCTTCAATATATATATATATATTTTTTACAGCAGTAAATTTCAGTCTTTATTTTGAAGTGTCCTATAAGAGGGGCTTCAAAAAGCTCATTGAAATATTCCAATATTTTTTCATTCCATTTCTCCACAAACTTTTTGAAGCCCCTTCATATTTCAAATCACAAGCTAGTCCACAAACACTTGTATATAGATGTAGAAGAAAGAAAATGTATATGAACTAATATACAAGGACTTTCTTGTATTATTTTTCAACTTCTTATAAATGATACTTAATTTTAAAAATAGGTATATACTTAAAGAATCAAGAAAAGAAGGTTGTTACAGTAAGGACAATTAGCTTGCACTTCAAAGTGCTATGTTAGGAATAAGGCCAGCAGAGAGGCAGAAGAGAATTTTTAAAAATTTGTTAAACACACAAAAAAACAACTGTACTTTCTTTTCTTCATCATCTGCTGCTTCCGTGGTGTTGTTGTTGCTGTTAAGTGCCACTGAGTCAGTTCCAACTCATAGCGACGCTGTAGAGGATTTCTGAGGAGTGGTTAGTGGGTTTGAATTGCGAACCTAGTGATTAGCAGTCCAGCACCAAACCAGGATGCCACACCACATGCTTCCCTGTTGAAGATTATTTTTAGAATTTTGTTTCCTTGAGTTTGTGTTATGAAAATAATAGATGTAGTAAATACATGACCCTTTTCAATTCAAAGTCTCATCTCACTTCTACCCCTAAAATTGAAAGAATTAACCTTGAAGGGAAATTTTACCTTCTTCCAGTGAGGTGGCAGGGATGAAGGAACGGGTACAGAAGACTGTTTGACTTTGAGAAGAGATTGAAGACAGATTTTTCCCTGTGGGAGGAAAGTTTCTTTGCCAAGATTAAAGAAGAGACAAGGTTAACTGCGGACTTTTGAAGTGTTAAAATGATTTGGAAAACCCAGATGCCATAGGCATTAGAAAACAATAAATAGTGAAGGCTCAGAACAGTGAAAGCGGACGGATAATTTGTTGAGCTATAGTCACCTTTTCCTTGTTCTCTACATTGTTCTATCCGTGGGTCTACCAAGACATTCAAGGGACCGGGTCTAAGATGTTCTTAGTGCACCACAGTCTCCTGGATTCTTGTAAACCCCTAGAAGGAGGAATGGAATCTCATTAGCAAGACTGCTTCATTAGTCAGTTGGTAGGATTGGAACCGGAGCTGTTTGTTATTAAAGAAAGAAACCAGATGCTTCTTGAAATAAGATTTATGGAATGTAATTCAAGCTCTCCACATTGGCAAGAAAATTTTAAAGGATCTACATGGTTTTGCTATTTTCTTTAGGAATGCTTGTGGCTTCAAAGACAGCGTGCAGTGATGGATTAGTTCCTCTTTGCTATCTTTTGAATTGTGTAAAACAAACGAGGAAGACTTCCATAAACAGCAAAGAAAGCATAGAATTAATAAGAAATATACATTATTAGAGTGTGCTCCCTCCTTCCTACAGATAAGCAATTCTTTTCAGCTGTTTTCACTACTCATCCCTAGGACTTGTCATTCGCTGAGAAGAAAATCACCTGGAACAGATTAAGCAGTATATGTACTTACATCAGTGAAGCTTGTTTATTGAATTGGTGTTGTGAGTTGCTATTCAGTCGGTTTGTATTCATGGGGACCCTCTGTATGCAGAGGAGAAATGCTTCTTAGGGTTTTTAAAGCTGTAACCTCTAAGTAGCGTAGTGGTTACGAATCGGGCTGCGAACCTAAAGGTCAGCGGTTCGAAACTACCAGCTGCTCCGCGGGAGAAAGATGAGGCTTTCTACTCCCGTAAGGATTTACACCCTCGGA
>NW_006408583.1:12062286-12066906 GCF_000296735.1 Chrysochloris asiatica
TGTACAGGGTTTCCGAGGCTGTAAATCTTTACGGGAGCAGAAAGCCTCATCTTTCTCCCATGGAACAGCTGGTAGTTTCGAACAGCTGACCTTGCGGTTCATAGCCCAATTCGTAACCACTATGCTACCATTAGCCATAGTCTTTGTAAACTCCCACCAAGTGACTTTTTGCTGATGGGTCTGGGTAAGAGAAAGTGGAGGAATATGCTGATGATTATATGATTCAGTTTGGAGTGATTGTTTAACAGGGTTAATAGTCCTTTGAGAAAATCTGTCAAGATTACCGTTTTGGAATAAAACAAAAAACCAAAACAGTTGCCATAACCTTCTGAGCTGATCATTTTGCCCAGCTGATGCTCTTGTAAGCTATTGGATGTTCTTCTGAAGGCACTGTAATGAGACTAAGAAAAGTGAGACTAAGAGAACTTGTCTGGAGCCATCACTGATTGCAGACACATGTTCAAACACACTTTGTTTGGAATAAACCCATTCATGTATGAACTTGAACCCCAATAGCAATAGTTCTTGGTTTACCCTTATATATTATTGTTTTACAGAACTATGATAAAGTGCCATCATAGTATGAAATATGCTTTAGTAAAGTATTTTCAAGTATAAAATGCATTGGAACAACATTCTATGAAGTAACCAGACTAAAAATATAAACTCAGGGACAAAAAGGAAATACATAGAATTTTTAAATGTTAAAGAAGCATTTGAAAGTGAATTATGTGGTTATTAAATCATCACAGTCCTGGTGTGGCACTGTGGTACAAAGCACTGGACCACAAGGTCAGTTTGAATCACAAGATCGGCAGTTCAAATTCACCAGCTGCTCCTTGGAAACCCTATGCAGGGCCATTATGAGTTGGAACTGACTCAATGACACTTAGCAACAATCACAACCTTTGTATTATACTGGTTTGACATACTTTGTATTGAAATGTTTCTATAATGAGCTGGACACTGCATATTTTAGATAGCGAAGAGAAGAGAAAAAAATTAAACTTCTACTTAAAATGTTTAACAAGGTGAATTCAAACAAACAAACAAAAAAAGTGAAGGTTAATTGTCATAAGTATCAAGTTAGACTGGAGGGAGCCAAATGAGCAGGAGAAAAAGAAGGAATTCATGGCTGGCAGTGATTGGAAAGAAAGGCATCTTAGATTTCTGTATTATTCTAAGTTCATAAATCCTACCAAAGCTTTTCTGGATTTGAGATGAACATGAGAGTACATATATTTATTCATGTAACAGCTCATATTTCTTGAAGATATATACCAAAGAGGGATTCTAGGTAATACAGTGTTTCTATTTACAACTTTTTGAGACGGCACCATACCGTTTTCCAGAGTGGCTGCACCATTTTACAGTCCTACCAGCAATGTAGGAGGGTCCCAATTTCTCCACACCCTTATCAGCATTTTTTTTTTGCTTTTTAAATTTGCTATTAATGCTGGAATAAGAATATATCTCATTGTTGATTTAATTTGCATCACTCTAATGGTCCAAGCTCACCAGCTGCTCTTCAGAAACCCTACACAGGGTTGCTATGGGTTGGGATCGACTCGACAGCACTTATCAACAAAGGTTGCTATAAGGAGCTCTGGTAGCATAGTGGTTACGAATCAGGCTGCTAACCTCACAGTCAGTAGTTCGAAACTACCAACTGTCTGTGGGAGAAAGATGAGCCTTTCTGCTCTCATAAAGATTTATAGCCTTGGAAACCCTGAACAGGGTCACTAAAATTGTAACCGACTTCACTGCACATATCAACAACAATGGTTGCTATGGGTTGGAATGACTCATGCATTTAACAACAGTTCATTTAACAACAACAAACTACAATGGTTAAGGATCATGAGCACTTCTTCACTTGTTTGCTGCCCAAACGAATGTTTTCTTTGGTAACTTGTCTGTTCCTGTCCTCTGGTAATTTTTAAATTGGATTATTTGTCTTGCTGAGGCATTGTTGTTAAGTCTGGCCAGCTGTTAAGTGTTGTACGGGGTTTCTGAGGAGCAGATGGTGGTTTCAACCTCAAACCTTATGGTCCGTAGTCCAGTGCTTATAATATAATGCCATACCATGAAGCATTGTAGTGTTCTATAAATTTTAGAGAATAGTTCTTTGTCTGGTAGCATAGTGGTTACAAATTGGGCTGCCAACTTCACAGTCAGCAGTTTGAAACTACCAGCTGTTCCTCGGGAGAAAGATGAGGCTTTCTGCTCCCATAAAGATTTACAGCCTCGGAAACCCTGTACAGGGTCACTATGAGTCAGAACCGACTCCATAGCACATAACAACAACAACAACAACAGTTCTTTGTCTGACATGTCCTTGCCAAACATTATTGCCCAGTTTGTGGGTTCTCTTTTTACTCTTTTGGTGAAATCCTTTGATGCACATTAGTGTCTAACTTCTAGGAGGCCCCAGTCATGTTTTGTCTTCTGTTTGTGTGTTTTCATTTATGTTTTATAGTGTACTTATGCCATGTACCAGAATCCCTAAGATTGTTCCTATTTCTCACTGATAATCTTTATAGTTCTAGGTCTTTAATCCAAGTTGAGTTCATTTTTATATATGGTGTGATACATGGATCTTGTTTCATTTTTCTGCAAATTTATTTCTAGGTTTGCCAGCATCATTTGTTGAAGAGATTATCTCTTCCCCATTTAATGCATATTGGTCCTTTGTCAAAGATCAACTGAACTTAGGTGGATGGATTTGCTTCTGGGTTCTCAATTTTGTCCCATTGGTCTATGTGTCTTTTGTTGTACAAGTACCAGACTGTATTGACTATTATGGCTACGTAGTAAGTTCTGAGATCA
Source organism: Chrysochloris asiatica (assembly GCF_000296735.1). Classification (NCBI taxonomy): domain Eukaryota; kingdom Metazoa; phylum Chordata; class Mammalia; order Afrosoricida; family Chrysochloridae; genus Chrysochloris; species Chrysochloris asiatica. Next base: position 12,065,116 of record NW_006408583.1, read on the forward strand.
GGAGGTGAAAGGCATCTTACTCCGTTTTTCCTTTTTACAAATGCTTTGCTTATCTGGGGTCTCTTTCCTTTCCCTATAAAGTTAGTGATTAATTTTTCTGTTTTGTTAAAGAATGATGTTGGAATCTGATTGGGATTGCATTATATCTATAGATTGCTTTTGATAGTGTTGACACTATCACAATATTCTTTCTATCCATGAGCATGGTCTATTCCTCCATTTCTGCAGGTCTCTTGTAGTTTTTTTTTTAATAGTTTATTTATTTATTTATATTTTATTGTGAATTATGTCATAGTTCACATGGGATAACATTAGCTTTACATGATGATCCTATTATATATCGTTTCATTGCCATGGTTACAATCCTCTCCATGCATCATCACCCAACCAAAGGGTATACCCTGTATGCCTGCTCCCTGGTCATCAGCACACAGCCCCTTTCCCTCTCTGAGTCTATAGTCCCCAGCTGCTCCATCTCTCCATGTCATCGTCTCTGCCTCCTTCTTTGGCATCACTGTTCCCCTGGGTAGGTTCCAGAACTCTGCTCTTCTCCCTTTATGGTCCCAGAGACATCCACTCCTGGACTGCAAAGTCAACCACTTCCCTCCTTTTGCTATAAAACATCCACTTTAGTCTATGTTAGTTTATTTAGGTCGTGAGTTTCTAGAAATTTTTCCATTTCTTCTAGATTTTCAAATTTGTTGGAGCACAATTCTACATAGTATTCTGCTATTATCCTTTTTATTTCTACTGGTTGTGAAATCATCAATATGATTTCATCCTCATGTTATTTGTAGCTTCTCCTTTTCTATTGTTAGATTTGCCAATGGCTTGTCGATTTTATTAATAAATTGATTTTTAAGAATTAATTTATTCTTTCAAAGAACTAACTTTTTGTCTTGTTGATTCTATTTTTTTTCTGTTTCATTTATTTTTACTCTAACTTGTATTATTTCTCTTCTTCTGGTGGCACAGGCTTACTTTGTTGCTCCTTTTCTAATTGTTGGAGATGTTGGGTTAAGGTGTAGATTTTGGTTCTTTCTTCTTTTTGGATGCATGCTTTAGCTGTGCCCCAAAGATTTTGGTTTGTTGTGTTTTCTTTCACATTTGATTCAAGTATTTTGGTTTGTTTTTTGTTTTTGCTTTTTCATTTGTTCTATTACCTAGTAGTTTTTAAGGAGGATGTTATTCAATTTTCATATATTTGATTTTTTTTTTTTTTCCACTGATCTTACTGTTGATTTCTGCTTCTATAGTATTGCAATCTGGGAAGATGCTTTATAGTATTTTGAGGTTTTAAAATTTATTGACATTTGCTTTGTGGCCTAACATATGGTCTACTGTGGAAAATGTTCCATGTATACTGAAAAGAATGTGTATTGTGCTGTTGTTAGGTTTGGTGTTGTTGTTAGGTGCCATCGAGTTGGTACCGGCTCATAGCGACTTTATGCATAGCAGAACGAAACACTGCCCAATCCTGGGCCAACCTCACTACTGTTGCCATGCTTGAGTTCATCGATGCTGCCACTTGGCCAATCCATCCTGTTGGGGAGTCTTCCTCTTTTTCTCTGACCCTCCACCTTACCAAACATGATATCTTTCTCCAGTGGCTGGTCCCTCCTGACAATATGTCTCAAGTATGAGAGACAAAGTTTGGCCATCTTGGCTGGCCTCCAAGGAGCACTCTGGCTACACTTCTTCCAAAATAGATCTATTGGTTCTTTTGGCAGCCCATGGCACTTTCAATATTCTCCTCCAACACCATAACTCAAAAGCATCAATTCTTCTATG
>NW_006408583.1:12070746-12071952 GCF_000296735.1 Chrysochloris asiatica
AACTTGACCTACATCTATGGAAGCAGTAGCTCAAAAGAGGGAACAAGTCCTTACAGCAAGAATCATTCCCACCCCCTCCACACACAGAGTAGACAGGAACGGGCAACTTGGACACTGGCTACCCAAAATGCGGGGTGGGGGGTTACAAAGGCAAGAAGCTTTCAAGAGGGCACCTAGATCCAGAGGGCCTGGTGGAAGGTAGAATCTCCAGTGAGTGAGTAGTATCCAATCTGACTAGGTGGGGCTGATGTAATGAAATGCAGATGAGTCTCTTGTGATACAATAGTGAATAATTGTTTTCAGGACTGATTGTGAGGGTTGGAAATGTAAAGGTTGACGTTTTATAGCAAGGAGGGGAGTGATTAACTTTTCAGTTTAGGAGCGAAGGTCCCTAGGACCATCACGGGAGAAGAGCAGACAGCGGAACCCTACCCAGAGAAGCAGTGATGCCTGAAATGGAGCCAGAGATGATGACATGGAGCGATGGAGCAGCTGGAGACTTTAGATCCAGAGAGGGAGAGCGACTGTGTGCTGAAGACCTGGGGGGGTACGGGGAAGGATTGCATGGAAGGGATTGTAACCATGGCAATGAGACGATATATGATAGAATGAATGTAAAACTAATGTTCTCCCATGTCAACTATCACATAATTCACAATAAAACATTTAAGAAAAAAAAAAAATGACTTTGAATATATCCCACCTGAACTTAGAGACCATCTCAAGAACAGATCTGATGTATTACACACTACTGATTGAGGACCAGGAGAGTTGTGGGATGACATCACAAGCCATCATATAGTAGTAAAGCAAAAGGTCATTAAAAAGACAGGAAAGAGAAAACACACACAAAAAAAGACAAAAATGGATGTCAGAAGAAACTCCAAAACTTACTCTTAAGAAGAGAAGTTAAAGCAAATGGAAGAAATAAGGAAGTCAAAGACTTGAATACAATATTTTCAAGGGTTAACTCCGAAAGACAAAGTCAAGTACTATAATGAAATATTCAAAACTGGGAGTAAGAAAATCAAAAGGGAAGAACATACTCAGCATTTCTTAAGCTGGTAGAACTGAAGAAGACATTTAAGGTTTGATTACAATACTGAAGGATTCTAAGGGCAAAATGAAGTCCTGGTGTGAATCAGCACTGGACTGCTAACCAAAAGGTTTGTGGTTCAAACTCACTAACTGCTCCTTAGAAACTCT
>NW_006408583.1:12072052-12082595 GCF_000296735.1 Chrysochloris asiatica
CAGGTACAGATTCTTCATGAGCACAATTAAGTGTTCTGGAATACTCATACTTCGCAATGTTGTCCATAGCTTGTCATGATCCCCACAATCGAAAGCCTTTGCGTAGTCAATAAAACACAGGTAAATGTCTATCTGATATTCTCTGCTTTCAGTTGTTAGGTTGAGTACTCTACATATGTCTATGAGGTCAAGTTGATTGATTGTGCTGTTTAGTCCTTCTGTGTCTTTCTTGAGTTTCTTTCTATTTGTTCTGTCCTTCATCAGCAGTGGTGTATTAAAATATCCTAGTATTATTGTTTGTTGTTGTTAGGTACCATTGAGTCAGCTCTGACTCATAGTGACCCTGTATAGGGTTTCTGAGGAGCAGTTGGTGGGCTTGAACCACTAACCTTGTGGTTTGCTGTCCAGTGATGATCCTATAGCACCACACCAAGAGTCCATTAGTGTTATTGTAAAGTTGTCTATCTTTTATTTCAGTTCTATTAGAATTTTGTTTGTGTATACTGAGGTTCTGTTATAGGGCACATAGATATATACTATGGTATGTCTCCTTGTTAAATTGGCCCCTAAAACATGACATAATGCCTTTTTTTGTCTCTAATGCTGGTTTCCCCTTAGGATCTATATTATCAGACATTTAACTTGCCACTCCTGCTCTTTTTTGATTGCCATTATCTTGATATATTTTTCCATCCTTGATTTTTAGTCTCTTTCTTTGTGTGTAAGATGTGTCTCTTGTAGACCATTTACTGAAGAATCCAGTTTTCTTATCCATTCTGTTACTCTCTGCTTCTTGTAATTATTGATAAATATGAATTGATTGCAGTCACTTTGCTGTGTATGTGTTGTGTGTGTGTGGTGCTGTTAATGTTCTTTGTTCCACATAATTTTTTGTTCTGAATTCATTTTGTTTGTTGGTTTTCTTTTCGTTTTCATTACTGTGTTACTAATGTTCTTTCATCTTTCTTATTTTTCTTTTTATATTGATGTGAAGATATATTCATTTTCTTTGAGGTTACCCTGTAATTTGTTCCATTTTTCCTATTACAGAAATCTGGATGTGTTTTTTTTAAATCGTCTTGACTTCCTAGTCATTTGGAAATTCTGTATCCACAGCATTCCCTCGTTTTGCTATGTAGCTAATTTCATTATAAATCGGTATCTCTGGTTCTCTATTTTCAGTCTTGTGAGTTTGTTTTACTTTAAATACTTCTATATGTGGAGCTCTGGTAGCATAGTGGTTACGAATCAGGCTGCAAACCTTAAGGTCAGTTGTTCGAAACTACCAGCTCCTCCGCGGGAGAAAGATGAGGCTTTCTACTCCTGTAAAGATTTACACCCTCGGAAACCCTGTACAGGGTCGCTATGAGTCGGAACTGACTCGATGGCACTTAACAACAACATATGTGGATTGAGTTCTGACTGGTGTTGTCATGTATGGTAATCTCAGGTTATTGTCTTCTTTTGCTGGTTCTCAGTCCAAAGGACTCCCTTTAGTATTTTCTGTTGTTGGTTCAGTTATTACAAATTCCCTTAATTTCTGTCAATCTAGAAATGTAATTTTGCTGTCATATTTGAGGGATACTTTTGCTATATGATTCCTGTTTGGCAATTTTTTTTTTTTTCCTTTCAGAGTTTTATATATGTAATTCCATTGCCTTCTTGTCTGCACAATTTCTGCTGAGAAATTCAAGCTTAGTCTTATTGGTTCTCCTTAGTAAGTAACTTTTCACTTTCCTGAACTGCTTTAAGTATTCTTATCCTGTCTTTAGTTTCAGAAAGTTTGATTATGATATGTTTTGGTGATTTTCTTTTAGAATCTATCTTGCTTGGGGTTCATTCAGCTTCTTGTATACTTATCTTTTTGTTTTTCATAATGATAGGGAAGTTTTCTTCCAACAACTCTTTGGCCATTGTCTCTGAGCTTTTTATTGTAAAGGAAGATCAAAATGCAAAAAAAAGAAGAGGGAAATGAGAAACAGAAGAAAAGAGAGAAAAACAAATACAGAGATAAAAAGGATAAAATTCAAGGAAATGGAAAGACAAGTAGAAGAAAGAATAAACAGCAAAAACAAAACAATGAAAGGAAAAAACCCATAAGAAAAAAAGAAAAAAAACCCAACAGTGCAGCTATCGGACCTGGAGAGAACTCTTGGGGTCTTCTGCCAGCCATGGAGCTCACAAGGTGCATATGGAAGGGATGTAACAGTAGAGTTCCTGGTCCTAGATAGAGTTCCTACAAGCCTAGGTATTATCTATGTGCTGTGGGTTAATACGCCAGACTGCAAAGCCATTTGAACTGCAAGGTTGGCAGTTCAAGCTTACCAGCTACTCCTTGGAAACACTATACAGGGTCGCTACGTGTCACAAAAATGACAGTGCTTAACAGCAACAAGTGTACTCAAATGTAAAGTAGTTTTTGGAGGCCCTTTATGGAAATGATTTCAGTGTCTGTTAGGACCACAGGACAGCTGGAGGCAGGGTGGAAGACCCCCAGCAAGATGGATTGGCAAAGTGGCAGCATCAATGGACTCAAGTATGGCAACAATAGTGAGGTTGGCACAGGATCGAGCAGTGTTTGGTTCTGCTGTGCATAAGGTCACTATGAGTCAGTACCGACTGGATGGCACCTAACAACAACAACAATGCTGGTCTGTTGGCTCTGTGGGTTCTGGAGTGCCTGCCTGAATCCAGGCACCAAAGCAAGGCAGTTAGTCCCTACCTCACACTGCTATGTCTCACAGTCATGCAACTCTAAACACCTGGAGAGTAGCATATGGGGTTGGGGTGGGTGAGGGTTGGAGCTGGCCACACCTCTGGTCCCCAGGGGAGCATGGGAACAAACAAAGAATTGCACCTTTCCTATTGCCTATGTGAATCTGCTCAGCCAGGCCACTTTCTGTCACTAAAGCTACTCATAAAAGTTCAAGATGGTCTCGCTGTGTCTGGCTGGTTGTTCACAGTCTCTTGCGCAGTCTCTGCTTAGCTTCTCTTCCCAGCAAGCACACAATTCACTTCTCTAATCTTTCCTTGGAAGTTCCAGGATTTTCATCTGTGTCTTTTTCATTTTGTCTCTTGCATCTTTGGTGTAGAGCCTTTTCCAAAGTATTTCACCAGAATTAGCAGAAATCCAGTGCCCTCAAAGCATTTACTACCCTTTTCCCTTCCTTTCTCTCCCTGGCAACCATTAATAAACTCACTTGTTTATAGAATCGCCCTCTCCTTTCCCCTATTTACACCTGTAAGTCTCTCAAGAAATGCTACTGTTCTCAGAACACACTCTGAAGAATGCTGGCCTAGAACCAAAGGCAGAAAGATAATAAAATACATCATCAGGTTGGTAGACCTACTGACCAGAGCAAGAGGGTCATTCAACTTTCAAAGCTACACCTCCCATAAACCAAAATCAAGAACAGAGTGTGAACATGTAGAAAAACGAAGTTATGTACATGAAGTAATAAGAGGAAGATGACGATAGAAAAAAGGCACAAAAACAAGAACAGGGAGAAGAGTAAAGAGGTGCTTGGGTCACTGATGCGGAGATAGGAGAAGCCTAAACTGACTAGGGAACTGGAGATGAAGAAAGCAGCAAACCAAGTGTCTGAAGTGAGAAGTGTTCACAGAGTTTTACCAATTCCACTGGACCAGTACATGGTCCAGGCAGCCTTCGAAAGAGGTGTCCCCAGTCAATTCTTGTGTCGATCCGATCCTTGTACTTGTTCAGCTTTCTAGTTGTTCTAATGAACAGCTAAAGTTGCTATGTCTTTTTTCATCCTATTGTCTGAAAATGACTCTCCTACTCAATGGGAAACCAGCTCAGCAGTACACCTTTGGTTTTTTCTCCCCTAAAGGCCAAAGCTTTGAATGTTTACTGATTTCCTGGAGAAACTATTTCTATCCCAGATTTATGACTTCAGTAATTAAACCAGCTCTTTGATTAATGCTCTTTATTTTTTTCATATTCTTGCTAACTTCCCATTAATGATGGAGCCTTAAAATGTAAGAAAACAGTCCAATAATTGCTGTCCTGGTGTGGCGCTGTAGGATGAGCACTGGACTCAAAAGGTCAGTTGTTCAAATCCACTAGACATTCCTCAGAAACCCTATGTAGGGTTTCTATAAGTCAGAACCAACTTGATGGCACTTAGCAACAGCAAGAACAATATTTGTAAGTTTAAGGTGACTTGTAAGGAGCTCTGGTAGCATAGTGGTCATGAATCAGGCTGTGAACCTCAAGGTCAGCCTTGGAAACCCTGTGCAAGGTCTCTATGAATCGGAACCAACTCCACAGCACATAACCGCCACCACCAAGGTGACTTGTAAATTATTGCATTAAGGAGAAGAATAATGCATATTCTGCACAAAAGATATGAAGGGGGAGATTATTTTTTGTTAGGTATTAAAGTTTGTGTGAATTGAGTAATAGTTTACATGGGAGAACATCAGGTTTACATTCATCTTATTGAGAAGCTGGGTTAGATGAAAAAACATGGCATCAGGGTGGGAGGAAGTCTCCTTAACAACTTGTAATGTACAGATGACATACCTTGCTTACTGAGAGCAAAGATGACTTGAAGCACTTACTGATGAAGATCAAATACTACAGCCTTCAGTACGGATTACACCTCAACATAAAGAAAACAGAAATCCTCACAACTGGACCAATAAATAACATCATGATAAGGTGAGAAAAGACTGAAGATGCCAAGGATTTTATTTCATTTGGATCCACAATCATAACCCATGGAAGCAGCAGTCAAGAAATCAAATCACATATTGTACTGGGCAAATCTTCTGCAAAAGACCTCTTATTTTAAAAAATAAAAACAAAAACAAAAAACTTTCTATTGTGAATTGGGTGAAGGTTTATGGAGCAGACCATTAGTTTTACATTCAACAATCCATACACATTTTGTTTCATCTCACTGATTACAATTTCTTCAATGCATCATCACTTATTCCTCTTATTCCCTGCTTCCTGTTTCCATTCCTCTCCTTTCCTAGTGCTTCTGAACTTTGTCCTTGGGTTAATGCGGCCTTCTTTATTATAAATGGTTGATTAGTCTAAGATATGGGTACCTCACTAGTGTTATTGTTTCCATTTTAGATGTTATTGTTTGGCTGAAAATTGAGCCACCAGGGAGGGTTCAGTTCCAGACCAGAAGGCTGACTAAAGGTCATAGTCCTGGGAGTTCCACCAGTCTCTATCTGACCAGTAAGCTGGTCTCTTTTATGATTTTAAGTTTTGTTCCATATTTTCCTCCCACACTGTTCAGGACCCTCTAATGTCAGCTCTTTCACAGCAGGTGGTAACGGTAGCAAGGCACCAACTAGTTCTTCTGGAAAAGAAGTGTCCTAAAGCAAAGATGTCTCTTTGAAAACTAAGGTGCATCTGACCCAAGCCATGGTATTGTCAATCATCTCATATGCATGCGAAAGCTGGACAATGAATAAAAAAGATTGGAGAAGAATTGATGCCTTTGAATTATGGTGTTGGTGAAGAATATTAAAAATACCATGGACTGCCAGAGGAACAAACAAATCTGTCCTGAAATTACAGCCAGAATGCTTCTTAGAAGCAATTATGTTTAGATTTCATCTCATTTTCTTTGGCTATGTTATCAGGAGGGGACCAGTCCCTAGAGCAGCAAATCATGCTTGGTAAAGTCGAAGTTCAGTGAAAAAAAGAGGAAGACCCCAATGAGACAGACTGACATAGAGGATGCAACAATTGTGTGGATGGTGAAGGACCGGGAAATGTTTTCCTTCTATTGTACGTGACTTCACTATGAGTCAGAACTGACATGATGGAAGCTAACAGGAGCAAGAATGGTGGTAGTTGTTTGCTGTGGAGTAGGTTCTGACTCATAGTGACCCTATATAGGGTTTCTAAGGCTGTAAATCTTTATGGGAACAGAAACTATCATCTTTCTTCCATGGAATGGTTTGTAGTTTGGAACTGTTGACCTTGAGGTTAGAAGCCCAACTTGTAACCACTATGCTACAAAAGCAAGAATAACAAGTCAATTTAAAAAGTCAATGTTTTTAAAAGGGTTAACTTTCCCAGATTCCTTGCTCCTCCCACACATCTTAGCCTAGGCCCCTTCTCTAACCACACCCTTTGTCTTGCCTTCAGGTGACCCTAAAAATATGCACATGGCCTCTGGTCCTATCGCTATAGCTCCTGCAAAGAAGGGCCATTCTGCTATCAATGAAATGTTGACTAGAGAGTACACCATCAACATTCACAAGTGCATCCATTGAGTAGGCCTCAAGAAGCATGCCCCTAGATCACTCAAGGAGATTTGTAAGCTTGTCATGAAGGAGATGGGAATACCATATGTGTGCACTGACACCAGGCTCAACAAAACTGTCTGGGCCAAATGAATCAGAAATGTCCCATACTTATCTGCGGGTGGTTGCCCAGAAAACATAATGAGGTAAAGATTCAAGAAACAAGCTATATACATTGGTGATCTATGTGTCTGTTACCACTTTCAAAAACTGTCAGTCAATGCGGGTGAAAACTAATAACAGCTGCTTATCAAATGTATTAATCTTCAAAATAATATTAAAGGGTTAACTTTCAACTTCCAGAAAAATTTACAAAGTCAAAACAAAAAGAGATAGATACTCTCATACCTGTAGTCTTATCTGCTTTCTTAGAATACAGGATATGTCCCATCCATCTTCTCATATATTCAACAAATATTTGCTGAAACAAAAATTGAGTACTTGTTAAGTGCCAGGAACTGGTGAATACACTAATGCCTATTTCCACATAGTTAAAATGTTACAGCAGTTTTAGATTTGAGAGTGTTACTGCAGCCCTTGATCCATCAAGAAACAGAGGCCACTAGGAGAGGTGAAGCAGAGTTTCAGATTTTAGTAAGCCGGCTGGCTCAGAGGAATTAATTTTTCCAGATTCTGAGGCCCAAGTATAGGGCAATGTAGACTTGTATGGGGTTAGGTTGTAGACCTGTTTCAAGACAGGAGGGAACCTGAGGATTGGTTCTGTTCAGTAACCTGATTAACATTCTAGTTTGACGCCTGTCAGGAGAGGATTGGTCCCACTCAGTAATCTGATTAACATTTTAGCTTGTTTCCTGGGTGGAGAGGGCAGTGAATGTTTTTACCTTTTCCTGTTCAAAATTACTAGGGAAGATTATAAACAAGAAATTATGCTACAGAAAAATAGAGGTCAGAGGCCTTTCCAGAGGTGGTTATTGGATTGAGTGCTTTAGGTCTAGAAGAAATGAAACAGAATGGGCTGTGATTGGCAATAAACTCAGGAATGGGATGGGTACTAGTGGGGTAGGTGTTTAAGAAATTTGAAGCTGGGCATACTTTCAAGGCTAAAGAAAGGCAGTGAAAGAATGCCAGGCAGACCACTTGCACTTCCAGCATCTTTTTGTGATTACAAGCTCTTCCCATAACAGTGAGGTTATCCTCCTGCCCACCTAGAGGTGGTGTGGGCTGTAGTAATGGGTTGTAATACTGACTTAGTCATTCCCTTTGTCCCTCTGAGTGGGTTTGAACTGCTAATTTTTCAGCTATTTATTTGTCAAGGGCTTAGCCGTCCAGGCCCTCCAAGATTTGTGATCTGGGGCAACTTGCTTCACTTCTGTAAGCCTGTTTTCTCATTAGTATAATAGGGATAGCTGTTTCTGTGGTTAGATTCCTTCAAGCAGGGTATGACTCACAGCAATCCTATGTACAATAGAATGAAACACTGCCCAGCTCTGTGCCATCCTCACAATTATTGCTATGTTTGAGCTCATTGTAGTAGCCGGTGTGTAAATCCATCTCAATAAAGGTCTTCCTCTTTTTCACTGGCCCTTTACTTTACCAAGCATGATGTTCTCCAGGGACTGGTCTTTCCTGATAACATAGCCAAAGTATGTGAGAGGGAGTCTCGCCATTCTCACTTCCAAGGAACATTCCAGCTGTACTGCTTCCAAGAAGATTTGTTTGTTCTTCTGTTAGCCATGGTATATTCAGTATTTTAATACCATAATTCAAATGTATCAGTTCATCTATGATCTTTCTTATTCATTGTCCAGTTTTCGCATGCATATAAAGTGACTGAAAATACCATGGCTTGGGTTAGGATACCTTAGTTCTCACAATGAAATTTTTGCTCATTAAAGAGGCCTTTTGTAGCATATTTTCCCAGTGCAATATGTGGTTTGATTTTTTTGATTACTGTTTCCATGGGTATTCCATGAATGCAAGCAAAATTAAATCATTGACAACTTCAACATTTTCTTCATTTATCATGATGTTAGTTATTGGTCTAGTTGTGAGGATTTTTGTTTTTGTTTTCCACTGAGGTTCAATCTATATTGAAGGCTGTAGTCTTTGATCTTTATCAGTAAGTGCTTCAAGTCATCTCTCTTTCAGCAAGTAAGACTGTGTCTTTTGCATATCTCATGATGTTAATGAGTCTTCATCCAATTCTGATGCCACATATTTCTTTATATAGTCCTGCTTCTTGATTCCTCAGCATACAGATTAAATAAGTATGGTGAAAAGATACAACCCTGGAGCACATCTTTCCTGATTTTAAACCATCCAGTATCTCCTTGTTTTGTTCTAGCAACTGCTTCTTGGTGTATGTATAGGTTACTCATGAGCACAATGAAGTGTTCTGGAATCCCCATATTTTGCAATGTTATCCATAGTTTGTTGTGATGCATACAATTCAATGCTTTTGCATAGTCAATAAAACGCAAGTAAACATCTTTCTGGTATTCTCTGCTTTCAGATGAGGTCCATCTGATGTTAGCAATGATAGCCCTTTTTTCAAGTCCTCTTTGAATCTGGCTTAAATTTCTAACAACTCCCTGTTAAATCGCTGCTACAACTGTCTTTGAATATCTTTAGCAAAATTTTACTTGCATGTGATATTGTTGTTTGATGGTTATTCTTTCATAATGACCACATTTGTTTATGCTACCTTTCTTTGGAATGGGCACAAACATATCTTTAGTTAGTTGAACAGATAGCTCTCTTCCAAATTTCTTTGTATTCCTTGCATTCTTCAGCACTGCATTAGTTTGTTAAAGCATTTTCATTGGTATTCCATTAATTTCTGGAGCCTTTTGTGTAGTGCCTTCGGTGCAGTTTGAACTTGTTCTCTTAATATCATCTGTTCTTGCTCTTATGCTACCTCTCAAAATGGGTGACTTGAAATACTGAAAAAGATCAAAGACTACAGCTTCATTATGGATTGCATCTCAATGTAAAGAAAACAAAATTCCTCACAACTGGACCATCATGACAAACCGAGAAAGCCTTATGAGTAGCAGTGGAATATTGTCAGCTATAGTGCCATAAGATGAGTCCCTCAGGTTGGAAGGCACTCAAAATATGACTGTGAATGAGCTGCCTCATCAAATACACTTAACCGTAATAACGACATGAAGGAATCAAAGCTTTTGGGACCATTATTTGCTGATGGGGCACAACTCAAAATGAGAAGAAACAGGTGCAAATATCCATTAATAATCAGAACCTGGAATGTACAATGTCTGAATCTAGGGAAACTGCAAGTTGTCAAAAATGAAATGGAATGCATAAAAATCAACAACTTAGCAGTAGTGAGCTTTAATAGGCACTAGCCAGTTTGAATCAGACAATCATTAGATTTACTATACCGGGAACAACAAATTGAAAAGGAATGGCATCACATTCATCGTCAAAAAAGAACATTTCAAAATGTATCTTGAAGTATAATGTTATCTGTGAAAGGATAATATCCATACACCTAAAAGGAAGACCAGTTAATACCACTGTTATTCAAATTTACACAGCAACCACTAAATCAATCCAGTGATGTTGAAATTGAAGAGTTGTACCAACTTCTTTAGTTTGAAATTGACCAAACATGTAATCAAAATGCATTGATAATTACTGGTGATTGGAATGTGAAAGTTGGAAAGAGGAAGGATCAGTAGCTAGAAAATATGACCTTGGTGATAGAAATGATGCTAGAGATCACATGATAGAATTTTGCAAAACCAATGACTTATTCATTACAAATATCTTTTTTTAAACAACACAAAAAGCAACAATACACATGGACCTCACCATATAGAATACACAACAATCAAATTTACTACATGTGTGAGAAGAAGCAGTGAAAAGCTCCATATCATCAAACAAAACAAGGTCAGGGACAGACTGTGGAACAGATCATCAACTGTTCATATGCAAGTTCAGGCTGAAGTTGAAGAAAATTAAAACAAGTCCACAAAGGCCAAAATATGACTTTGAGAAAAGAAATAAGAAAAATTACAGCAGAAATAAATGAGATAGAAAACAGAAAAACTATAGAAACAGACCATTGGCAAACCTAACAAAAGAAAAGAGGGAGAAGACACAAATAACATGCATTAGAAAACACATGGGAGATATCACAACAGAACCAAAGGAAATCAAAAGGATAATAACAGAATACTATGAAGAGTTATACTCCAACAAATTTGAAAACTTACAAGAGATGGATACATTTTTAGATAAACACGACCTACCTAAACTT
>NW_006408583.1:12086130-12108165 GCF_000296735.1 Chrysochloris asiatica
GGGAGTAGAAAGCCTCATCTTTCTCCCGCGGAGCAGCTGGTAGTTTCGAACCGCTGACCTTAAGGTTCGCAGCCCGATTCGTAACCACTACGCTACACTATGAGTCAGAATTGACTTGACAGCTCTTAACAACAACAATGGGAAAAATATCGAAGGATTCAGAAAGCACCAAAAGAAGATGGGAGGAAAACACAGAGTAACTGTACCAAAAAGAAATTGTTGATGTTCAACCATTTCAAGAGGTAGCATATGATCAAGAACCAATGGTACTTTATCCAAGCTGCACTGAAGACATTGGTGAAAAATCCAGGAACTGTGGGAATATAAATTGAAATATTTTAGCAGATTGATGTAGCACTGGAAATGCTCAGTCATCTATGCCAAGAAATTTAGTAGATAGCTACCTGGCCAACTGATTGGAAGAGATCCATTATTTGTACCTATTCCAAAGAGAGGTAACCAAATGGAAAACAGAAATCATTGGACAGTATCATATCTCACGCAAGTAAAATTTTGCGGAGGATAATTTAAAAAATGGTAGTAACAGTGGGATTTCCTCAAGGTGGTATTTTGGTTCTCATGGATTTGTTTTAAATTTTCTTGAGCTTCAATCAGAATTAGCATATGAGCAATTAATGGTCTGTTTCATGTAAGTCCTTGGCCTAGTTTTGGCAAATTATATTGAGTTTACCATCATCTCTTTCAACGTATATGATCCTCTGTATTTCACATAAATAAGATTCCTCTGTATTCTACCTGGTAATATCCACCTGCATGGTTGCTGTTTTTGTCATTGAAAAAATGTGCTTGTAATGAATAGGTCGATGGTCTTGCAAAATTCTGTTATTGATATCATCAATGTTATTTCTATCATAAAGGCCATATTTTCCAATTACTATTCCTTCTCCTTTGTTAATAACTTTTGCATTCAAATCACCAGTAATTATCAATGCATCTTGATTGCAAGCTTGATCAATTTCAGATTGTAGGAATTGGTAGATTTCTTCAGCTCATCCTTGGCTTTAGTGATTGCTGTATAAATTTGAATAATAATGGTATTACTGGTCTTCCTTATAGGCATATGGATATTATCCTATTACAGACAGCATTGCTTAAAAATAGATCCTAAAATCTTCTTTTTGATGATCTTCAATTTGTCATTCCCAATACAGTAAGCCATATAATTGTCTGATTTAAAACAGTTAGTACCAGTCCATTTCATCTCTTTATTGCCTAGAGTGGAGTCCTGGTATGATGCTGTAGGATAAGCACTGGACTACAGGTTGGAAGTTCAAACCCATCAGCTGCTCCTTGGAAACCCTATACAGTGTTGCTGTGAGTCAGAACTGACTCTACATCACTTAGCAACAACAACATGCCTAAAATATCTATTTTAATATTTTCTACTTCATTTTTGATGATTCCCAATTTTCTTAGATTCATACTTCATATATTCCATATTCTGATCATTGGTGGATAGTAGCTGGTTCTTCTCATTTTGAGTTATCCCACACAAGCAAAAGTAGGCCCTTGAAGTTTTGCTCCATCTGTGCCATTAAGGTTGACTTTACTTTGTCGAGGTAGCTCTTCCCCAGTTGTCTTTTGAGGTCTTCCAATCTGAGGAGCTCATCTTCTGGCAGTATATCAAACAATGTTTCACTTCTGTTCATACAGATGTTCAGGAGTTAATTTTCCAGAAGTATTCCTTCTTTTTTGAGTGTTGCTTGGAAGCTCTGCTGAGACTTGTCCACTAGGGGTGACTGGTGGTATCTGAAAAACTGGTGGTATAACTTCCAGCATCCTAACATTACCAAGTCACCACAGTGAGCAAAGCAACATGCAAGCCACAGCAGTGAGCCTCTTTTCTCATCTGTGAAATGGGGATTGTTGTTATTGTTAAGTGCAGTTAAGTCATTTTCGACTCACAATGGCCCCATATAAGGCTTCCAAGGAGCAGCTGGTGAGTTTAAACCACTGACCTTGACCTTGCTGTTAAAACTGACCTTAAAGTCCAGTGCAATAGCCCACAGCACCCCCACCAGGACTTACAAAATTGTTGTTACATGCTGTGGAATTGGTTCCGACTCATAGTGACCCTGTACAGGGTTTCTGAGGCTGTAAATCTCTATGGGGGCAGAAAGCTTCATCTTTGTCCCGGCGAAGCAGCTGGTAGTTTCGAACTGCTGACCCTAAGGTTCGCAGCCCAATTCGTAACCACTATGCTACCAAAGTTCCTTAAAATGGGGATGTTGTCATTCAGTGCCCTCCAGTCGGTCCCAACCCATAGCAACCCTGTACAGGGTTTCCAAGAAGCAGATGGTGAGCTTGAACCACTTTGCAGTCTGATGCATTAACCCACAGAGCCACACCAGGACTCCTTAAAATGGGGATAGTAGCACCTGAATTGGAGTCCTGGTGTGGTGCTGTAGGTTAAGCATTGGACTTCTAACTACAATGTCAACAGTTCAAGCCCACCAGCTGTTCCTTAGAACCCCCAGAGTAGCTGTTGAGGGCACTTGAATGACAATAGCACCTTTGAGACAATGTATAGATCCAGCTCCTTCCTCAATACATTGCCATTACTTTTCCCTCTTCTTGCTTTGTTTATTTTGGAAAGTGTTTTCTTTCTCCTTACAACTTTCTCATTGATTCTCTGATCTATATCCTGGCTACCCTTTATCTTGCATCCAATAAAGAGGCTAGCATTGGGGCAGAGTAGCAAAGGCTCTTGGCAGTTAAGAACACCCTCTTAGGTAGGATGAACCCAACCTTCTCTCCCCCCTGTGGTCTCCTTTCCCTCCTCCTAAGATTGCCCTCTGGGAGTCTGGGCTTTTGTTCTCTGAAGGCTTAAACTACCACCTGTTTTGCTCTGATTTACTGTTTAAAGGAGATCAGCTGTTGTTTAAAGGATACCACAAATTTAAATTGGCAAAACTTAAACATAGCAAAGAGTCCTGGTGTGGCGCTGTGGGTTAATGCACCAGACTGCAAAGCCGTTTGAACTGCAAGGTCGGTGGTTCAAGCTCACCAGCTTCTCCTTGGAAACTCTATACAGGGTCGCTATGGGTCTGAACCGACTCAATGACACTTCACAAACATAGCCAAGAGATGAGTTAAGTTCATACCTAACAAACCCCCTCCTCCAAAACACTAAAACCAAACCTTCCATGTGTTTCCATTTCTATTCTGAGGACCCCATTGCCTCACAGTAACAAGATCCTCTTTACTCGTTGTTAAGTGTTTATGTACCATCATTTAGCACTAGTAAAAAGTTACCTTTTAGTTTTAATGATTGTTTATTTACTATATATCCTGTCTTCCCCCACTTGATTTTAAGTTCCTGCAGTCTTCTCTATAGAAACCTCTAGGACAGTTTAGGAAACTTGAATATGCATAAGAATCACCTGGGGATCTTGTTAAAATGCAGATTCTGATCTGGGAGGTCTGGGAAGAGGGCTGAGTTCAGTCTAACAAGGTCCCAGGGGATTCGATGGGGGGAGGGGGGAAGAGGGCCTGAACCACTCTTGGAGTTAGCTGCCAAGCCTGACTGGTTTTAGCATAAAGGAGATGCCAAAAAATGGACGCAGTCTCGGTCTGGGTCTGTCTCTCCAACTCAGTATCTGGAATTGTCCTCAGTACATCATCTAGGGCTTTGTGTGTTTTTTCTTACTCATGATTTATGAACACCACCTGACAATTTCTTGGTGGAATTACTTGGCTGGACCTTTCCTTCCCTTTTTCATACTTTACAGGCTCATCCAGAAGTGTGTCCCGTATGGAGGGCTCCAGTCACTTCCAGCTGCTTTCTAGTGTCATCTACCTTGAAGCAGAAAGGATACATTTAAGAATCTTTTTTTTTGCCACTTTCTTGCTCAGCAACCTACTTTACTTCCCTGTTGTTAAGTGCTGTTGAGTCTATTCCAACTCATAGCAACCCTGTGTTGGATTTCTGAGGAGGGATTGATGGGTTTGAACCATCACCGCATGGCTAGCAGTCCAATGCTTCCCTTGTATTGTTGTTAAGTGCCATCGAGTCAATTCCGACCCATAGCAACCCTGTATAGGGCATTATCTCAAATTCATTTACAATGACAAACTTCAAAACATTCTACAAACTAGTCCCCTCTCCCTTGCTAGTCAATTTCTCTTTATGCTTCACTTGGAAACCATTGTTCACTTGATACCGGTTCATAGTGACTCTATATTGTAGGGTAGAACTGCCCCACAGGATATCCAAGCCTATTAATTTTCACAGAAGCAGACTGGCACATCTTTCTCCCTTAGAGGAGTTAGTGGGTTTGAACTACTGCCTTTTCAGTGTATCAGCTGAGCTCTTTCATCACTGCATTACCAGGACTCCTGAACATTATTGTCTGTTGTTAAGTGCCCTGGAATCAGCTCTGACTGATAACAACCCTGTATAGAGTTTCTGAGGAGCAGCTGGTGACTTTGAGCCGCTGACCTTGTGGTTCAACTTGACCTTGGGGTTGAGTGCTTATTCTAAATCTCTTCAAACCCTTTGTAGGATATTATGATTGGAACTAGAGACCCTAGGTGTTACAGTGAAGTGCTGGACAACTACTAGTCGAAAGATTGACAGTTGGAATTACCCAGAGTCTTCTTCCAAGATAGACCTGGTAAGCTGCTTCCCTAAGGTCACACACAGCCTTGGAAACCTGACAGGGCAGTTCTATACTCTACACCTGGGGCCACCGGGAGTCAGCTTGGGAATGCCTTTTCATTCTTTTTAAAGGCATACATAGCTTTAAAAATAGTCTCAATTTTTATCTATCAATAAAGCTTTTTCTGATTTAGTTCCAGTTGTGAGTTCTCCATTTAAAGAAGTATTAACTAGGTACCAATATTTATAAATTTTGATAACTCTGAGATGGAATGAGCCGGAACACAAACACCCATGTGTAAGGCTTTATTGGATGTCGGATGGAAAGAGAGAGAGGTATTGCCAGGAGAAGGATTTTTATACTGGTTGAAAAGGAGAGAGGGGTTGAGATTGGTGGAGGTAGGTGATAGGTTGACTAGGGATGACCTGCCAGTAGGGAGAGAGTAAGTTCCGGTAAGGAGAAGTTCTGGTAGGGAGTGCAAAAAACGTGGTAAGCAGCCATTTTATTATGCATGTGGCTGAGGGATCCTATCATTCCAGCCTTTTGTTGTTATGGGTACAGGGACTGAGGTCACTTCTTCTGGAGTTGCTTCCTGCTAGAAGGGGGCGAAGAGGAAGGAACTGTGTATTTGGTGTGTTCTTCTGGCTAACTCGTCCTGTTGCTTGACAGTGGTTGGTATCCGGCCATGAGGAATTTGCCCACTGTCTGGTTTGTGAAGGCCCTCAGGCATTCCTGAAGAAAATTTTGAAGACAGTGAAACAGGCAGGGGCCAAATAACAGTATCAGGAAGATTATAGTTAATGGCCTTAGGAAGGGGAGGAGCCAAGGCCACCAGGAGAACATTAGGGTCCAACCATGGTTGGCTGTTTCTGATCGCCTAGTGTGAATTCTGTCCTTTAATTCTTTTACCTTGCTGAGGACTGTCAGACCCATTGAAAAATAACAGCATTCCTCACCTAGGGTCTGGCATATTCCTCCTTTCTCGGTGGTGAGGAGGTCTAAACCATGTCGGTTTTGGAGGACTACTTCAGCTTGTGAGGTAACTTGATTTTGTAAGGCAAGGAGTATGTCTGCTACCCTCTCCATGTCCCCATTCAGGGCTTCTGATAATTTTTGGAAGAGATGTATGGATGTTCCTATTCCTCCCACTTCGGTTCCCACTCCCAGCAGGCTGCTAATTCCTATTCCTATGGTTACCCCTATTGCTCTGCTCGGTGAGTGTGATGAGAAGGGAGGAATATGGTATCCATATCAGATGGGGTTAAGATTTGGGCTGCAGGGATTAAATATGTGACCCCACACAGGTGTTGTGTGGGTAGGCATTTGAAAATTTCTTTTCCACATAAGAAAAGTATTCCTTTCAGCCTACATGTTGGGTTGCTTACCTTTGTTATATCAGTGCACCAGGAGTTTGGAAAGGAGAGAGAGGAAAGGCTAGTGTTATTGTTGTAGTTATGAATGCAGGTGAGGTTGGCGGAATTACTGAGGCCAAGCTCCATGAGGAGAGGTCCTATGTACTGTATGGTGGTTGTATTTGGATATGATTTAGGGACTGGGTGGTGATAATGGCTGAGAACTCCAGGTCCCTATAGGGCAAGCAAACCCAGCATTAGATTTTATTGAATATGGTTCCTATTTCAGCAATTACTGTGCGATGGGGTTGGCGGATGCTGTTAGGATCTAGCCACATTCGTAGCCCTTTATATGCTGGGTCCAGCCTTGTGTGAGGTTCTTTGCGGCTTTCACACTGATCTTTTTCCTCTCCCCATCTGACATCCATATTTGAGTTTGATATGTCCATCAGACAGGCTTGTTGGCACCACCTTTTGCAAGCTGTGGATTGGGAAGTCATGCAGTTAGAGAGTTTTGATAGGTATCATACTCTTGATTCCACAAAACTGCTTGGTTACAGGTGTTTCTCCCAGAGAGCAGGCAGAGTGCATCAAGGTCAGGACACTGGAGCAATCCATGACTGTATGAAAGGTTGAGCGTGTTTTGCCATTTTGGCTAAGGCACGATCTGATCATCAAAGTTGAGATAAAGAGTACAGAGAGCATACTGGGATGATGATAAGTCCCACTATGAAGAGAAAGAGTAAGGCAAAGAGTATTCAAGAATGGCAAGGCCACTTGGGGGTGAGTCAGCAAAAAGGCCTACTGCAAGGACAATAGATAGTGCCCGGAAGGGGGCAAGGAAGGCCAGGTGGCAAGTTGACATGGAGGTATGTCTAAGGGGGTATGTGGAGGTAGGGCTAGCCAGCAGAGGATAAAGACTTGTCAGCAGAGAGGTTTCGTCTGGTGAGAAGTCAGAGAGAGTGTGCCCTGGAGAACTAGGTCTTCGATCCAGAATAGGATAGTGTCAGGAGTGTTAGCCTTTGGAAAGAACCAGTGGAAGTCCTAGCCCACCTGGTCAAGGAAGCAGGAAAATCAGGAAAATTGGTTGACTAGGCGGGATTCATTCATTTATTCCTCTG
This sequence comes from Chrysochloris asiatica, assembly GCF_000296735.1. NCBI lineage: Eukaryota > Metazoa > Chordata > Mammalia > Afrosoricida > Chrysochloridae > Chrysochloris > Chrysochloris asiatica. The sequence goes on from NW_006408583.1 coordinate 12,093,226, forward strand.
GGAGGTGGGTAAGTTTGAGCTTGGTCGGTCCTGCGAAAGAGGAAGTATAGTGGGGTACACCTGGGTTAATCTCCCATTTGGGAGTGGCTGAAACTGTGTGTGCCAGTTTTATGTGTGACATATGGAACCAGGAAGCTCTGCCAGCTAACTTGGATGCTGTGGGGGTGGTAAGACCTCGAGGGGTCCTTCCCATTTTGGTTGCAGAGGGCTTGGGTTGAGGGTTTTCAGGTACACCTGGTCACCACGTTGAACCCGGAAGTGTCGTTGTTCCATTGGGTGGGGTTTGAATAGAAATTGGTCTGCGTGGGTTCGCAACAAATGATGGACCATACTTAGGGTTGTGATATAGTCAGAAAGTGGGGGTGAGGTGGTTGGGCGGTTTCCCCGGAGAAATGGTCTTCCATACATTAGTTCAAATGGGCTTAAGAAGGTGGGTTTTGGGGGGGCTGCCCTTAGTCTTGTTAGTGCTATGGGAAGTAATTCTGTCCATGGCATGTGTAACTCTAATGAAAGCTTGGTTAATTGTGTTTTTATAAGGCCATTTGCCCTTTCCACCTTGCCAGATGATTGAGGTCTGTATGGGATGTGGACTTTCCAGGTCATGTTGAGGGCTTGGGCAGTGGTTGGGTGATATGGGAGATGGAGGCAGGACGATTGTCTGATTGTATAGAGTGTGGGAGGCCAAAGTGTGGAATCATTTCAGTTAACAGAGCATGTGTGACTGCTGCGGCACCCTCCGAGGTGGTAGGAAAGGCCTCGATCCATCCTGAGAAGGTATCCACCATGGTTAGGAAGTACTTGTGTTTTTTGTGAGGGGGCATACGTGTGAAGTCAATTTGCCAGTTTTCTCCTGGTAGACAGCCACGGGTCTGATGGGTGGGATATGATGTGGGGTACAATGCTCCCTGTGGGGATGTAACTGAGCAAGTGGGGCATGTTTGAGTTATTTGTTGTAGTAGTAAGGGCGTTTTGAGACAGTAAAATATGGGTGGTAGGAGGCGGAGTAAGGGTTCAAGCCCTATGTCAAGGGTATTGTGTATATCCATGAGGATTTGTGTGCCCTGAGACCTTGAGAAGCCATTCTTGTGTTTCAAGGGGGTCATAGAGGGGTGTTATGGGGGAACAGCAAGCATTTGTATGGACAGAGGTATAAGCATGGCCGCTCATTTTGCTTTTCAGGTGGGCCTTGTTTCCCTGTGAGATGGGGTCATTGGTGGATTGATGACTCCTACAGTGTAGGACTCCTGCTTGTGTTGGGAGTTTCGCTGTTTGAAGTAGTTGTAAGACTAGGGGACTGTTGTTTATAGGGGAGCCTTTTGGGATGTTGTGTTAAAGGTTAGAGACATGGCTTCAATTAACCTATCTGAAGATACATTGTATAGCCAGCCTGGTGTTGGCCTGTAGGTGAGGTGATGGAACTGCCATCGATGAACCATGTATGATCTGGGTGGGGCCGTGGGGTAGAGGAGGGAGGCAGGGTTGAGAGGGGGACAAGATTCTAACTTAAAGTTAGGATTTTCAATATAAATCATATGGAGTAATCGAAGCCATGAGGGGGAGAGGTTTGAGACTGCTTTGTGGGTGAGGAGATGTTGGAGATGGTGTGGAGACCTAACAGTGGTGGGTTGACCAAAGTGAGTTTGGTACTTTCTTGGGCCAAAAGAGCAGCCGCTGCCAGAGCTTTCAGGCATGATGGCCATCCCCTGACAGTGGGGTCCATCTGTTTGGAGACATAGGCAACTGGAGAGTAAATAGGTCCCTTCCTCTGCCCCATGACTTCTATGGCAAGTCCCTGTTTCTTGGTTACATATGGGAAGAAAGGGAGGAACAGGTCTGGGAGTGAAAGAGCTGGGACTGATTTAAGGGCTAATTGAAGGGATTTAAAAGCCTTATGAATGGGATGGGATGGGCCTAAGGGCTCTGAAGGGTTTCCTTTAGTTGCCTCATAGAGCGGCTTAGCTAAGAGACTAAAATTGGGAATCCATAGTCTTTAGGTAGCCGGCTAGTCCTAGAAAGGACAAGATTTCCGTTTTGGAGGTAGGGATACGCAAGTCCGCTATTAAATGTTTACGGGTGATTTTCGCACTTGTGAGGGGAGATAGATACACCCCGATAGACTACAGAAGTTAGAGAGAGCTTTATATTTTGTACCATAAAAGTGAGACGGAATGAGCTAGAACACAAACACTTACCATACAACCGTTCATTGAAGGTCGGAAGTTAAAAAAGAAAGAGGTATTGCCAGGGGCAGGACTTTTATAATGGTCAAGGAGAAGGGTGGGGTTGAGATTGCTGGAGGTAGGTGATAGGTTGACTAGGGCTGACATGCAGAGGGAGAGAGGAAGTTCCGGTAAGAAGAGAAGTTCCGGCAGGGAGAACAAAAAAAAAACGTGGTAAGCAGCCATTTTATTATGCATGTGGCTGAGGCATTCTATCAGATACTATTCTGGACTTTTTCATATTTTCAGTCTATGCTTTGTTAAGCGCCCTTGAGTCTGATTCCACTAATAGCTATTTTGTATTGAGTTTCTGAGGAGTGGCTGCTGGCTTTGAACCGCTGACCTTGAGGTTAGCAGTAAACTTATTATCTTCCATGGCCACATCAGGCCTTCTCAGTAGGCACTTGTTTTGTTGTTGCTGAATGCAGAAGCATACAAAATTAAAGATTTTTATTTTCAAAATGCCTTACACATTTATTGGCAACCTGGGTGAATATTAAGGGGTAAATAAAATTAACCGTGGTGACGTAGTTGTAATGCAGTAAAATATTAAAGAATCAATTTACTTAAGAAGACTGGGCAAAACGTGCTTATCAGCATATTAAAACATTTATTATTGTAAAGTATGAAAAAATAAAGATCTTTGAGTATATTAAGATAACGCACTTGAGGTTTAATAATATTTTCACATTTTAACCCCTACCATTCTACTGTTGTCGTTAAGTGTCGTTGGTTCCGACTCAGAGTGACCCTGCATAGGGTTTAGGGAGGAGTAGCTAGAGAGTCTGAACTGCAGACCAGCGGCTCAAACCTACCTTGTGGTCTGGTGTTTATCCCACAGCTGAACACCAGGACTCTACCATTCTACTAGGGAAAGAAAATTTTAGATGCAGCTCAAATTTAGCATGGGCCCAAACCCACATCCTATCTAAAGACTTAAGCTTTCCTGTCATTATTTTCTAAGCTTCACATTTTGCATTCTTTAGGATTGCCTATTCTTAAGCATTGTTGGTGCTTTAAATTTAAAAAGCAATGCAATGGGGCCCTCTCACATTACAATATCAGGGAAAAGGAGCCTCCATGGCCCATTCAGCGAGGTGCAAGAGGCCTATAGACTGCAAGCCCTGTAATTGTCTCATCCTCATATTTCATCTATGGGTTTTTGTATGTCTCCTGTTTTTCTGGGCTGTGCAAATCGCGCAAACGCAGCAGTAAAGCCTCCTTCTCCAGAAATGATGCAAATCCAAATAATTTAGGCTGCCAGGTTCTCTCTAACACACAGCCTAAGGCTGGAGGCCCGGATACCCGCCCCCAAGCCAGGTCGACAACAATCGTTTCCTCCCTCCCCGCCTTTTACATACAGTACACATACAAATACACACACGCAGCGCGGCCAGCAGGGGCGGGCCAGGCGCTACCACTCCGCAAGCCACAGGGGGAACCGCAGAGGCCCGAGAGCCTCTGATCCAGTCTTTAGTTTCTTCACAGCCGTCTCTTTCTCCATCTAGAGGCAGTTGCTTGGGTAGAGCAGCGAATTTGGCGCTCTAGGGTCTTCAGAGGCTCCGTGGCGGTGCCACACACCTTAAATGGGTGCTGCTTTCTCCCCCATCCGTAGGTGAGCAGTTGGTTCCGACCCAGTGCTAGCGGGAGCCGAGCGGGAGCCGCGCGGGAGCAGCGCAGCGACGGCGGTAGCGGCGGCGGTTGCGTTCCGAAGCCGTTGAGACGCCTCTGCGGCAGCTAGTGGCGCAGGTGGCCTGCGTGGACGCAGGCAAAGGCGGCCAGCTCGCCACCGTAGCCTCCGTGCCCGTGGCCCGGCAGGTGAGCGGGCGGGGAGACTCGCCCCGCCCCCCCCCTTGGTGGCCTCGCTGCTGGCTGGAGCGGGGAAGTGGACGAGGCCGGGCTGGGGCCGCGAGCGACGGGAAGCCGATTGAGGAGGAGGGGGTGGTCGTCCTTGCACGGAAGTGGGGCGCGCCCCTGCCTTGAGCTCTGGTTTCTCTTCCTCACACCCCCTCTATTGGGGGCCTAAGCCCTGCGAATAAAAGCCAGAGGAAGGATGGGTCGCGAGGAAGGGGGTTCTGGCAATGGGAGCATCCCTGCCTCAGGTGGTGGCGTTACCCGCCGTGGGGCCTGGAGGGGGCGCCTAGGGGGCTGTGCAGGCCGCGTGATCGGGGGAGGGGTGGAGACAGCTCCCCCTCCCCTAGTGTCGCCCCCCGCCTCTCGCCTCCCCCGCGGCGCGCGGCCCCTCCCCGCGGAGCTCCCCTGACGCCCTCCGTCTCCCGCTCGCAGGCGCGTCGCACGCCCGCGGCATCCCCTCCTCCCGCCGGCTCCGCCTCACCGCGCGCCCGCCGGCCCGCCAGCCCGCCGCAGCAGCTCCTTGTTGGGCTCCGGACCCCGGCGTCACCCCCGAAACATGACTCGCGATTTCAAACCCGGGGACCTCATCTTCGCCAAGATGAAAGGCTATCCTCATTGGCCAGCTCGGGTAAGTGATTTCTCTCCTTGGCGTTCAGCGGTGCCATCGTCACGCTCCCAGGCCTGTTTTCTAGCCCAGCCTCCTCGCCTTATTTCCTTGCTTGTCTTTTCTTCCCCTCCTTTTGTCTCGTGTATCTTGACCATTTTCAGCTGGTGTACCCAGTGACTCTCCCATGTAATTATGAAAATCCAGGTGATTTACATACTTGCGTATTTCCCAAAGGCTTGTTTTTGACAGGTTTTTTTCATAGGAAGTATTCAAAAGGGATGCCAATTAATGCTGCAGAACAGATAAAAATAAGCACCTAGGTCCGTCAGGTTTAAAAACGAGGGAGAAATTAGCATTTCCATAATTTTTATTAAATGCAAAATACGGAATCCATGCAAATTATCCACAAACACTAGGAGAACCGCTAGAAACTAATATGTGATTAAATTGAATTTATGGGATTTTCATCCATACCTCATATGTTGTGTAACTGATCAGATCTACTAGATTTGTTAATAAAGAGACTTGGGACTGGATAGTGCTGAGAACTGACCCATAAGTTGGCAGCAAAGAAGGCTCTGAAAATTTGTCGCACATTTTTGTTGATGAAATCTGCCTTATGACCTTGAAGAAGTTGTTTTTCCTATTGGTAGTTTTCTGTTGTCCAAAGGAAGAATGGGATCAGATGCCTGGGTTTCCCTGTGGTGATGGAGAAAAGTGATTAAGGACCCAGGAATTTTGGTAAAATTTAGGCAGACACGGTCTTAAATAACTCAGTGTCTTTTTGTTACTTATGATGGGACCCAGATTCTAATACATTGTTAGGAAGGACCCAAAGAAAGGTTGCTATTCATGGTGTTGGAGAAACTAAACAGTATTTTAAAAGTCTATAAATGTGTGATATATAGTGTTTTTTTTCCTAAACCATTTTCTACTAATTCTATGTTAAAGGGGAGAATCTCTTAAAGATTTTAAGTATGGTAGTTTCAATGATAATCAACTGGGAAGAAGAATGGTAAAAAAATGACCTTTAGATAGAAGCATGGAAGGAGAAGTTTAGTGAGCTTTCCCAGTAAGATGTCTATTTTCCCATCTAGCTCTTGACAGATGCTGGCTGGCAGGTTTCCTTACCCAACCTGAAAAACATATCCCCCCAGTCTGTCAAGTCTACTTTAATCCATGTTCATAATCCTGGTCTGCACATCTTTCTAACATTATACTATATTTCCTTATGTGATAACCTTTTATCCTAATGCTTTCATTTTAGCTTCTTTGATTTCTAAATAGATTATAAGCTTCTTGAAGGCAATAGACACAAATGGAATTTCATTGCAGCCTTCACAGTCTTTAGTACATAATCAAGCAGTTTTACAACACACTGTAGTTGATGCTTTAAATAGATTCTACAGAAACTGGGTGGGTTTAAGGGCCTTTCAGAGTCCTTGCCCAGTTTTACCACCCACCCTTACTATGTGAGGTGTTAGAAAATATGATAGAGCTATATTCAGATTTTTTTTGCCACACTGTAGTCAAGCCAAGTGGAAACATTAAAAAATTTCTTTTCTCCCAAATCATCCTTCTAACATTCCTCAATGTATTATGCAAAAAAGAGTTAGTGCAGCTGAAAGGAAAATAAAGGAGCCTTAGCAAAACTCTTATAGAGTATTGTAGATTTAATTGGAATGAGAAGTTGTGTATTCTCTTCCTCTTTTTTCCTTAGAAGCATCTGAGCCTGGGTTTACCCTTTCCTGTTTGCAAGCACTACATTCCTTTTTCTATGTTCAGTCATATAAATTGTAAGTCTTGATTTTAGAATTTAGAATATGTATTGAAAGTAATAGGCATGAGAGTGAGATCCTTTGTTTCAATTTAGACTTTTACTTTCTCTTTGTTCACATATCCCAAAGTTCATCAATTTTTAAGCCTTGCACATTTGTATATATTATCCTGTACCAGTAATATCATTCTTAAAGTAAACTTTAAAAATATACCTAAGATTTAATAAATTTTCTAGGTACACAGACTTCTAAAGCTGTTTTGCCAGTAGAAAATCTTGAACCTGGCTGAGAAAATATCCCTTTTCTTAAAAACTAAGGATTTTTATAATTCTTGGAGGCTCCACACAAAGTTGAAGTGATAAGCATAATCTTTACCACATAGATCATTGAAATTAAAATCCTAGAGGGGGTTAGGTGTTAATTCTTCTAATGGTCAGAAGTTTCAGACTGTCCTACAGATAACCCTCAGTCTTATTCAAGAATTTGAGTCGAGTTCAAAGCAGAAAGTAGGAGGCACTCTGGTGTTGGCTGCCTTAAGTAAATCAACTTAATTTTTTTTTTTTAATGTTCCCCTTTGAAATTATGGAAATTATGAAATTTAAAAAAGATGTCATTGAGTTCCATGTAGATAACAGTACCTTTATCCCTGAGGTCTTCCTTACTTTTGTTAATACAAGTATTACAGTTGTATTAGACATAAAGGTACCTGCTACCTTAGCTTTCACTTTAACTAGAAGGATCAAAATATAGGAGAAAAGAATGGGTAACCTTAATGTGAATCAGACATGTAGGCAAAGAATCTTAGCAGAATTATGTTTCAGACTTTGGGAAATAAACATTTATGTTGCTTTCACAATTCATCTGTTATTTGTATAGTATCTTTGTATAAGTTTCATTTAGGTTGCTAAAGAGGTTCAAATTCCTCTATCTAAAATGTTGAGGGCAAAATGTGTTTCAGAATTTTTGGGTTTTAGAAAGTATTTTATTGCTGATAACGTCTGAGGGTTGTACATCAGAATGGAGCACACTGTTTGCAGAGACATATCAACATGGGGTGGTGGGGTAATAGAAATAGACTCATTGTTTACCCAGGTTCTGTCACCATATGAGTTTTGAAGAAAATGTAGATTTTCAGAGCTTGGATTTCAGAATTTGGGATTGAAGATTTTGAATCTGTCCAAGTGTAGTTCATTTTACTTACATCTGGTCTCTTGTGGATCTCTTGTTCTCAGTTTATTTAGTTGTGTTGAGGTATGCGTGACTTAAAAGATTTTAATTTTTCTGATCTTTCTTTTAGGTAGATGAAGTTCCTGATGGAGCTGTAAAGCCACCCACAAACAAACTACCCATTTTCTTTTTTGGAACTCATGAGACGTAAGTCCTTTTAGTTCTAAAGACAAATCAGAGTTAATTTAGTTTTAAAGGCAAATCAGGGTCATTGGCTTAAAATAAAAGACATGGGGAAATAGTAAAGTTACAAGGAATATTAGAATCATTTTCTATACAATGAGCTATAGAAAGGGGTATCTCCCCTTTTTGTTTCATCTTTCAGGCAGAGATTTAAGACACTCTAGGTTTAACTTTGTGTGAATTAGAATATATGCTTCCTTAACCATTGAAGTATGATTTCTGTGATCAGAAGAATGACTGATGAATGACAGTATATAAGGGAACTTTTAGAAAAGGCACTCGTTATTTAATAAAAATACAAGGACTGGGCTTCATGATATTACCAGTACAGACTGTATATTGTGAGAAAGGTGAGAATATGCAATCTGGCTGTTACCCTCTATTTCAATGGTCCCTGGAAGTGCTGTTGAACTCCTGGTATGGCGTAGTAGGATCAGCACTGGACCTAACCACAAGGTTGGCAGTTCAAACCCACAAGCTGCTTCTCAGAAGCCCTATACAGAGTCACTCTGAGTAGGAACCCACTCGATGACACTTAACAGAGTCACTGTAAGGAGTCCTGGTAACTTAGTGGGCTGCTAACCTCAAGGTCACCACTTTGAATCTGCCAGCTGTTCTGAGTTAGAAAGCTTGGCTTTTTGTTTCCCTAAACATTTACAGCCTCTGGATCCCCTATACTGATACTCATTGGCACACAGCAGCAGCAGACACTGAAGATGTGCTGCCCCTGGTGGACACATGGTCAGAAAAGCTATTTGGTGAAGCAACCCCTACCCCGCCCCCCTTCCAAATTGCTATTGAATGTTGATTGGGTAAATGGGAAAAAAATCTAGAGACCATCTGAATTTTAGTTTTTGGACTTGAAGTTTTGAAGAGCGGCTGAAATGGCAAGATTTGATTTAACATTGTTAGTTACTGTTTGAAATTTGAGAAAACGGTTATAACAGTTACCTAAATATAATTTGTTTGCCCCAAAATTCATCTGTTTAAAGTACAACCTGCGGAGTCCTGGTGTGGCGCTGTGGGCTAATGAGTCAGACTGCAAAGTTGTTTGAACTGCAAGGTTGGTGGTTCAAACTTAGCAGCTATTCCTGAAAACCCAATACAGGGTTGCTATGGGTCAGAATCCACTCGACAGCACTAAACAACTGGGTTTTAGTATACAAGGGGTCTTTAAAATTTGTGGAAGTTTTTCATTCCATTTTCTCTCAGATTGAACAGCTTTGTTTGACCATCACCATAATCTTAATTTGAGAATATTTTTTAGAATCCTAAAAGAAGCCTCATACCCATTAGTAGTTATTCTATTCTCACATTCCAGCCTTAGACAACCACTACTCTACTTTCTCTCTAGATTTGCCTATATGGGACATTTCACATATAGAATATAAAATACTGCATAGTTAATTTCTTTAAAAACCAGCTTTTAAGTCCAGAATTGGCTTGCCTTCACTATAGTTTGAATTGTGTTCAGGTAGGTATGTTTTGTACTTTATAAGATGCATGGTGAATGGTGTGATTCCATAGGATAATGTACTATTTTTTAAAAGTTCCAGTTTGTGATTTGAGTGAAAGTTTACAGGGTAGGTCATTAGTTTTACAGTCAACAAATCATATACTTTGAAAAAAATCATGTAATGATTCTAATCCCATCCATGTACCATGAGTTAACAGTATTTCTCTATTCATTTTAGCTCTTTTAAAAAAAAACAAAACATTCAGGCATGTATAATAATTTATACCACCAAAGGGCACATTCTTCAAGGCTGCCTCCTGGCCACCAGCTCTCAGTCCCTCTCTTCCAATGAATCTGGAGTCCTCAGTTGCTCCCTCTCTCCATGTCCCTATCTCTGGTGTTGCTGCTTCTCTAGATAAGGTCTCATTCTGCTTGTGCTCTTCTCCCTTTATTGTCCTAGGGTCCTTTGTTTCTGGACTGTAAGATTAACTACTCCCTCGTTTTTGTTAGAAAACTTTCTACCTTTACAATTGTGACTGTCTCAATTAGTCATGATAACAGTTACTCACTGTTAAATCATAAAGAATCTTATCCCCATCTCTCTTTACCAGACCCATCTAGACAAGATGAAAACTATTCATTAGGGCCTCTTTCCCCACACACTCTTAAACTAAACTCTCTCTTGAAACCTTGTAAGCCAGTCCCTTCCTTGCCTTTATGCCCCCTCATGTTACGTAGCCAATGTCTCCAGTTGCTTGTCCCTATTTACCCTGTACAAAGAGGGGGCGATAGTATTGATACTTGATGTGAAGACTCCTTCCCTCCCTGATGATATTTTGAGATACTACCTCCATGAGTATATATCAAGTTCATCAAATTGTAAGAACTACCCTCGTTTCCTTTATCAAAAAAAATTTTTTTTATCGTCCTCTAGTTGGGTTCTGATGATCAAGCCATCGAGGGTAGGTAAAATGGGTACTATCTGTAAGTTTGGGTGTTCTTGTGTGTCTCCCCTCACTTCATATCAGCTCTATGATTCAGTCTCAGCTCTAACCGTCTGTGGCTGTGTCCTTGTCCATGGGCTTAGGTGTCCCCATGTCTCACCACACTTCCGACCAACCAGTCCTACTCATTCATCTCCAGGTCAATGGAAGTCTATGGAAAGTGGTTGAACTCAGCCCATTTCTTCATTGCTGCCTTTACCCCTCTTCCACTCACAAATATAGCCAGCAAGCTTACATGCCTGCTTCTTTGTTGCCTTTGAGTTTCAGTCTTAGAGGGGGTTTAACTGGATTGTTTGCCTTGATGGCTTCCCATGGAACAACTTGCTTATTCTTACAGTAGCAGCCAGTCATACTGCCATTTTTGTTTTGGGTTTTTCCTGATAATCTTTCTTCGAAGATACATCTTCTGGTGCTAGCTGTTCTAGGTTGGTCCGCTTGTCTTTCATAATGGGAATGTCCAACCTCAGAAGGATTCTACCTAAGGTCCTATATACACTGCAACGGCTCCACAAGAGGTCTATTTCACTGGGCAAGTTGTAGAACCCCTTTTAGGTATTCCAATCAGTTACCAAAGACGGGCTTAACAAGTTTTCTATAATCAGGTTTCCCCACATTCCTTTCTGTCCCACTCAAGTGTCTATTTTACAATAGTAGATAAGGGAAACCAATATTCATGAGACAGTCATGCATCTTAGTATTATTTCCCCTCTTTAGACTATGCCTCGAACCCTGTGTCACAGAGCCCTGGTGTTCCATGGTTGAGCATGCATTACTATTTACCTTTGTCCCATTTAGCCCATGTAAACCTGTCTTAATGTTCCCCTGTCTACCTTGTTCTTCCACCCCCTCACCAAACGTCCCTTGTTTTTTTTAATGTTTTATTGTGAATTATGTGATAGTTTACATGGGAGAACTTTAGCTTTACATTCATCCTCCTATCGTATATTCTTTCATTGCCATGGTTACAATTCCCTCCATGCATCATCAACCAACCAAAGGGTATACCTTGCAAGCCTGTCCCCTCATCCCCCATCATCAGCATACAGCCCCTCTCCCTCTCTGTGTCTAGAGTCCCCAGTCACTCCATCTCTCCGCATCATTGTCTCAGCCTCTATCTCTGGTGTCACTCCTTTTCTGGATAGGGTCCCACACTCCCCTCTTCTCCCTTGATGGTTCCAGGGCCCTCCACTCCTGGACTGCAAGATCAACGACTCCCCTTCTTTTGTTACAAAACGTCTACCTTTTCCTTTCCAACACTCACAGTCAGTCCTGATGGCAATTATTCACTATTGAACCACAAGTGTCTTATCCCCATCTCCTTTCATCAGCCTCGCCCGCCCATACAGATTGGATACTACTCAGTGGAGGTTGTACCTTCCTCCGTGCCCTCTGGATCTAGGCTCCCTCTTAAAAGCTTGCAAGCCAGCCACTTCTTGCCTTGGTAGCCCCTCCATTTTGGGTAGCCAATGTGCAAGTTGCCCATTCCTGTCAACCCTGTGTTACCAAGGGGGTGCGAATGATCCTTGCTGTAAAGATTAATTCCCTCTTTTGAGCTACTACCTCCATTCAGCAGTAATTCTTGAGCTTACTACATTTTATGCAAATAATGCTGAAGTTATAAGATTTTTTTGCAAATCGCACAAACCTCTCTGCCATTCATTAGTTTATGATTCCCTTGTTTTTAAGGTTGGTTTTTAGAACAATCTGATAATTGTTTTGACTTTTGACTCATCAGAAATTGGGACTGGTAGTTATTTGACCTTCACAATTTGGATTTTGTGTAAAGGGGAGTTAATCTTAACAATAAGTGGGGATGGAAATGGGACAGGAAGAAATAGAAATCTGGAAAAGGGCTAACATAACTGATATATAGGTTTTGTTGTGTTAGGTACCATTGAATTGGTTCTGACAAATAGTGACCCTATATAGGGTTTCTAAAGGAGCTCTAGCAGCATAGTTGTTACGAATCGGGCTGTGAACCTCACGGTCAGTAGTTTGAAACTACCAGCGGTTCCGCGGGAGAAAGATGAGGCTTTCTGCTCCCGTAAAGATTCACAGCCTCGGAAACCCTGTACAGGGTCGCTATGAGTTGGAACCGACTCCTCGGCACACAACAACAACAACAGTAGGGTTTCCAAGATGTGCCTGGTGATCTTTTAAATTGTAAAGTTGTAGCAGAATATTTTTGTAACAGCATGCTTTCCTGACCTGAAAACATCTGATTCTATGATGACATAATCATATTAAATCTTATCCAGCAATTAAGATTTGAGTATTAGATAGCAGTGAGCCCTTATGCATAACAACTAATGCATACCATCTTAAACCTCACTCTGGATTTCTAACCTCAAATGTTTTTCTCCTCTAGTTTGGGAAGAAATTAACATTGAGTGAATTCATTGTTATATATCAAACATTGGTGTCATCTTGATATTATATATTACAGTTCACCCCTCTCCCCTTTTTCCAGCAAGTATTGTTCTTTTCCTTCAAATTGCTCCCCATTCTGTTTACTCACTCCATCTCCTCTGTTATAACTCAGACCCATACCCTAGTTACTCCCATAAATAGTGGGTTCTATAAAGTACTGGATTCCTGGTGTGGCGCTGTAGAATCAGCACTGGACTGTGAACCACAAGATCAGCAGTTCAAACCCATCAGCTGCTACTTCAAAACTCAACATAGGGTTGCTGTGAGTTGGAGCTGACTTGGCGGCACTTAACAACAACAAAGTAAAGCACTGGACTGCAAAGTAAAGTGAATCACAAGGTCAGAGGTTTAGACCTGCCACTTGCTCCTTGGAAACCCTATATAGGGTTGCTAGGTGTCGAAACTGACTCAGTGGCAGTTAAAATCTGTAGGATAAGCACTGGACTGCTAACCAAATGGTCAGCAGTTCAAACCCACCAGCCACTCCTTGGAAACCCTATATAGGGTCTCTTAAATAGGCATGGACTTAAGGGCACTTAACAATAACAACTACCCTAACTTAAAGCCTGAGTGGAACAAATTGTTAGAGCTTAATTGCTAACCAAAAGGTCAATGGTTTTATCCCACCTAGAGGAATCGTGACTGAAAGGCCTGGTAATCTTCAGGGAGGACACAGACTCAAACCCTATGGAGTACAAATAGACTGTGCCATAGATGAGATGATCACAATTAACCCTGCTAACCATTTTTCAAAGTGGAATCATCAAATCCTATCACCATCATTCCCTTTCATCAGATCTATATGGAAAAGAGGAACACTATTCAGTGGGGATTTTACCTAACCTCCCTCATTCTGAAACAATAAGTACAATCATGAAAGCTTTTAAGTCAGACACTTGATGTCTTTATGTTAAGGGTAGTTGAGCTGCTTCTGACCCATAGCAACCCTGTAGAGGGTTTCCAAGTAGCAATTGGTGAGCTTAAACTGCCGACCTTGTGGTTCAAACCAGTCTTGCAGTCCAGCACATTAACCCACAGTGCCGCACCAGGACTCTGAGTAGATTCAGACCAGCAATCTTTCAATTAGTTTCTGATTGCTTAATGGTTTGTACCACCTTGTGACTTGTAAGCACTAAACAGGTGTTGACTATTAATACGAATGAAAAACTTTTGATAGTTTTATTTCACTGAACAAGACTGAGATATATAAATTAAAGGTAATATTGCCTATTACCTTTCTAAGACTTTTTTAGTTGTAGTGTTTATTGTTTTGGTTTGCAGTTTGACTTCTAATTAATTACCTTTGTTAATTGAGGGAAGGAATACTCTTAACCAAGATCTAGTTTTTTCCTGTAAAGTTTTGAAAAATTTAAATGAAGATGGTATTTTGCTGTTTTCTATTCTCTCTTGTGCTTGATTGTCCTAATCAGAAAGGTGTAATGTTCAGTTTTAGGAACCTAATAGATCACATGCAGTTTTGAAACCTGGTTAATTTATAGTTTCAGGAGTGAAGGTGAAAGAGGGATAGTTTACTAATGAATGTCTGACTCCTGGTGTGGCACTGTAGGGTCAGTACTGGACTGCGAAACATAAGGTGTCAGCAGTTCAAACCCACCAGCTGCTATATAGGGTTGCTATGAGTCAGAACTGACTCCAAGGCACTTAACAGTGAATGTCAGATTCTCTTGTAACCTGTCTAGAAGAAAGGAATAATAAGCCATAGAGTAGACTGTTTTCTTCTATACTACAACCGCCCTGCTTGTAATTAGTGTGGAAATTTCTCTCAGAAGCCTTATTCTGAATTGTGAGATTTGGTGTTGTGTGATGTCCAGTCACATCAACTCAGAGCTACCCTGTGTAGGAATTCTGAGGCTGTGAATCTTTGCCAGAGCAGAAAGCCTCTTACTAATGACGAATCCACTAAGCAACCAGGCTTCTTGGTCCAATAACAGAAAATTGAGTACACAAGGGACTTCAGTTTGTGGGAAAATTTCACTATCTTTTTAATATATTTTTTAAGTGTTTTGTGAATTTTATAATAGTTTACATGGGGGAACTTTAGTTTTACATTCATTCCATCGTATATCATCTCACTGCCATGGTTCCAATCCCTTCCATGCATCCTCAACCACCCAAAGGGTATATCCCAGAAACCCGCTCCCTACACTTCCCCCTTCTCCCC
>NW_006408583.1:12108995-12125357 GCF_000296735.1 Chrysochloris asiatica
CCACTGAACATTGTAGGGCTTAGCTTGCCGCTTCATTGCTGCTTTTACCCCACTTCCCCCCATCGGTGATGTGTTTGGTCACCAATCAGAGCGTGTATTTCCTTTGAGTCTTAGTCTTGGAAGGGGGTCTGCATTGAGAGTACCTGGCCACTTGCCTTGATGTTTTCTAGGGAAGCAATTTGTTTGTTCTTGTAGTAACAGCCCATCTGCCTCCATTTTTCCTGCAGGTCTTCCACTGTCTTTTAATTCCACTTTCCAAGAACTTTCGGAATTCCTGTAGTATACCTATTTATGTGCCTTGAACATGCTGGTATGCCAATGTGAATAAAGGTGTTCATTTCAATAATTGAAATTTATTTTCTAAATTCATGTTTTATTTGAAATTTATTTCAATTTCATTTTTTTAAATTGGATGTTATTTCAAATGAGAGAAACTGCTTTATCATATTCATGAGTTTTGAGCTCTTAAGCATTGGTAGACTTTTCCTATTTTGTCCCATAACTGAGCTTTTAGAAGAAACATGTTGATCTTTGTGGTTATGTGCATGGAGCCCTGGTGGCTTAGTGTTTTGCACTGCTAACCAAAAGATCAGTGGTTCAAACCCACCAGCTGCCCATGGGAAAGAGATGTCAGCTATACATGTGTACATGTACAGGCTTGGAAACCCTCTGAGGCAGTTTGACTCTGTCCTATAGGGTTGCTGTGAATTGGAATCTGTGCATTGGGAGTTTGTGCAATGATTACAAAAGGGAAAATTTAGACAAGTAACTGCTCTTGCTTGGTCCTTATGTTCTTACGACATCTGGAATGCAAACATAAACATAATTATTTTTGAAGTGTACCTTACAAAAATCACACACGATTTGGGTATGCTTCAGAAATGTAAAATTGGATTTTATTCAGTTAATGACTTGTTATTTTCCTATGTTGTTTTACATTAATCTTGATTTTTATGAAGTTTGACATTAGAATTTTAAAGTCATATGTATGCACTAGATATTTATTTCAGTGGATAAAGGTTAACCTGCAAGCTTTTTAAGAAGGTTGAAGCTCTATTATTGTTAAGTGCCTTTAAATTGGTTCTGACCCATAGTGACCTTGTATAGGCTTTCCAAGGAGTATTTGATGGGTTTGAACTGCCAACTTTGTGGTTCAAACTGACTTTGCAGTCCAGCGCATTAACCTGCAGCGCCACACCAGGGCTCTGGCTATTTATTGTTCTCCGTGAAACCTTCCTAGAGTGAGTTAATCTAATGTTCAGAATGTGGATTTTGGTTATCCTTCTTTCAGTACTGGAATTTGGTATGTAACTTACCTTGAGTTAATATCTTTTTTTGTTAACAATTTAAACGATAACAAAAGAAAACTTCTTTACCAAGATACAAAATGAGTTTTACTCCTGTATTTTAGAAATTATCCCTACACATCTCAGTCTTGTATTTCCTTTCAGATTTGTCTGTGCATTTATTTGGGGAGTATTTGCTAGCATATATAATGATGCCATGCATTTAATTGGGCTGTTTCTTTCATTTTTAAAAGTATTTTTGTGTTATTTAAAAATGGAGTGAGTCAGAGCTGCTCAACATTTTGATGTGTTTTCTTTGATTGCTTTGATAAGTTTTTGATACTTGGTATCATGTAATTAAATTATTTTTTATTTTGCATATTAGTTGATTTTTGTATGTTACCTTAAAATGAGATGCTTTGAAGAATAAATAGAGCCACAACCATGAGTTCTGGGGTGGGTACTCGGTCATGATGGTGACTAAAAACTAATCTGGACTCTAGTCATTGAACGTCGAGGATTACATCCAGGGGAAGTTCTTTTTCATCCATCTTTGTTTTGTTTCATTAACAAGCTCCTTGGTCTTAAGCATAACCATTTTTAATTTTGTAATGTTTTATTGTGAATTATGTGATAGCTTACATGGGAGAACATTAGTTTTACATTCTTCCTATCCTATATTGTGTCATTGCCATGGTTACAATCCCCACCATGCATCATCAACTAACCAAAGGGTATAACCAGCAAGCCTCTTCCACCCCCCACCCCCCCAGTTGACAGCACACACACAGCCCCTCTTCCTCTCTGGGTCAAAAGTCCCCAGCTGCTCCATCTCTCCACGTCATCCTCTCTGCCTCCATCTATGGCCTCACTGCTTCTCTGGGTAGGGTCCCGTACTCCACTCTTCTCACTTGATGGTCTTAGTGACCTCCGCTCCTGGACTGCAAAATTAACCACTTCCCTCCTTGCTACAAAACGTCTACCTTTACTTTTCCAACCCTCATAATTAGTCCTGATAACAGTTATTCACTATTGTAACACAAGAGACCTATCCGCATTTCCTTTCATCAGCCCCGCCTAGACAGATTGGATACTACTCAGTGGAGATTCCACCTTCTTCCACGGCCTCTGTAAGCCTGTCACTTCTTGTCTTTGTAGCCCCCTTACTTTGGGTAGCCAATGTCCAAGTTGCCCATCCCTGTCTACTCTGTGTTGAGGAGGTGGGAATAATTGTTAATGTAAAGACTAGTTCCCTCTTTTGAGCTACTGCATCCATAGGTGTAGGTCAGGTTCATTAGATAGTATCAGATTACTCTTTTTTTCCCACTTCTAGTTGAGCTCTGATCATCCGGTCATTGAAGCCAGGTCAAGTGGGGATTATCTGCAAGTGTGAGTGTTCTTGTGCATATGTCCTCACTTCTTATCAGCTGGACTCTTCACTCTCCACTCCAGTCCTCTGTGGCTATGTCACTGACTTTGGGCCCAAGAGTTCCCAGGTCTTGCCACACTGCTGGCCAACCAGGTCTCCACCCGGGTTCACAGGAGTCTATTGAACATTGTAGGGCTTAGCTCACAGCTTCATTGCTGTTTTTCCCTCACTTCCCCTTATCGATGACAACGTGGTCACCAATCAGTGTGTATTCCCATTGAATCTTAGTCTTAGAAGAGGGTTTGCCCTGAGGGGACCTGACCACTTGCCTTGATGTTTCCTGGGCGAACAACTTGCTTGTTCTTGTAGTAATCCATCGGACTGCCTGTATTGTTTTGTATTTTTCCTGTCGGTCTTTCTTTCAAGAAGTGTCTTCTGTTCTAGCTGCTCCAGGCTGATCTGCTTGTCCTTTCAAGTGGAAATTTTCCACCTCAAAAGATTCTGGATGCTGTTCAGGATTCCACCTATAGTCTCATGTAATGCTGAGGCTCTGCAGGAAGCCTCCTTCACTGGGCACCTTGTAGCCCCATTTTAAGTATTCCAATTAGTTACAGGCAGAAGACAGACTTACAAGCTTTCTATGGTGACATTTCTGACTATTTCTTTCTCTTCCCCCTTCTGTGTCTGTTTTATAATGGCATGCAAGGGAAACCAAGATTCAAAAGACAGCCAAGCATCTTAACATTATTTCCCCCCTTTACCCCATTCCAACCATGTTTTAATCCCTGTATTCCAGAGCCCTCTTGTTCCAAGGTTGTACATACATCATTCTTTACTTAGCCCATGCAAACCTGCCTAATTGTTCTCCCATCTGCTTTGTTCTTGTATTCCCCTCCCCCTTCTTGTATATTGACCCCCCTCTCCAGCACCCAAACTATACTGTCTGTTCCCTACCCTGTGCTCCACCTTCCTCTCCCTCCCCTTACTCCACCCCCACATCCGTGCAACCAGCAACGAATCCACCCCCCTTTAGCATGGGTTCTTTTTCTTAGTCTTTTACAGTAGTGGTCCTATTAAGCATAACCTTTGATGTAACAGTTCTGCTTAATATTTATTGTGAAGATATTTCCAAAGACTGAGCAACAAAATTATAGCTGCATTATTTTATAATTGAAAATGATCTAATAATACACAAATTAATTTTAGAATGTTGTTGTTGTTAAATGCCGTTGAGTCGGGTCTGACCCATAGCGACCCTGTACAGGGTTTCCGAGGGTGTAAATCTTTACGGGAGTAGAAAGCCTCATCTTTCTCCCGCGGAGTGGCTGGTAGTTTCGAACCGCTGACCTTAAGGTTCGCAGCCCGATTCGTAACCATTACGCTACCAGAGCTCCTTAAAATTGTTGTTGTTATGTGCCATCGAGTCGGTTCCGACCCATAGCGACCCTGTACAGGGTTTCCGAGGCTGTAAATCTTTACGGGAGCAGAAAGCCTCATCTTTCTCCCGCGGAACAGCTGGTAGTTTCGAACCGCTGACCTTAAGGTTCGCAGCCCGATTCGTAACCACTACACTACCAGAGCAATTTTGACACAGAAGGATGCTCATTTTAATTTAGAGGAAAAGACATAGTAAGGAGTGAGTATATTACCCTGGTGTGGCAGTGCTGTGGGTTAATGTGCCAGACTGCAAAGCCATTGGAACTGCAAGGTTGGCAGTTCAAGCTCACCACCTGCTCCTCGGAAACTTTATCCATGGTTGCTATGGGACGGAACCAACTCGATGGCACTTTACAACAACAACATATTACCATTTAAGTGTAACAACAGTTGTGAGGACTGGGAGGTGTGTCATTCTGTTGTGCATGGAATGACTATGAGTCAGAACTGCCTTGATGCCACATAACAACGACAACATGTAATATGGTGTGGCACTGTAGGATAGGCACTGGATCGCTAGTCACAGGTTAGTGGTTCAAACTTAGCAGCTGTTCTTGAGAAAACTATGCAGGGTCGCTGTAAGTCTTAACCTACTTGAGGACACTGAACAACAACAATCCTGTACATTGGGATCTCATTCATATGTATTGTTTGTTCAGTGACCTGGAATGGGTTCCAATTCATAGCGACCCTGTATAGGGTTTCCTAGGCTTTAAATCTTTGCGGGAGCAGAAAACCTCATCTTTCTCCTGTAGAAAGGCTGGTAAACTCGAACTGATGTCAACTTTGTGGTTTTCAGTTGCGTGTTTATCTTATGGAGCCACTTCACTACACATTTATGTGTAAATACAAATAACAGCAGCAGAAAACAATGATTATAGTTGGTAAAATTGTAGATAATTTACTTTCATTGATAGGATATGATATTCTCTAAAATAATTTTAGCAGTCCTACTGAGATATAATTCAGTTACCATACAATTAACTCATTTAAAGTATCCAACTATCTTCCGAGAGTCGTGTTACCATCAGCACTATGAGATAAAGAATATTGCATCAATCTAAGAAAGAAACCTTCTAGCTGTCACTTCTCATTTCTTCCCAAGCCTATCCCGCCACTTGCCCAAGACACAACCATTTATTTTTTGTTTCTTTAAAGCTGGGCCTTTCATATAGATGGCAGTAATACAATAGGTGTTTTGTGACTGGCCTTTTTTACTGAGCAAATACTTTCAAGGTTCATCCATGTTATGACTGCATAATATTCCATTGTGGATTCCTGGTGTGGCGCTATAGGATAAGCACTGTTAACTACAAGGTTGGCAGTTCATACCCACCAGGTGCTTTTTGGAAACCCTATACAGGGTCACTGTGAGTTGGAACAAACTCTAAAGCACTTATCAACAACAATTTTGATTCATGAGTTGGACTTTTGGGCAGTTTCTCCTTTTGGGATGTGATGAATAATGTTGCTATAACATGCTATAACATGGGTAAAACAATGCTGAGTGAAATAAGTCAGACAAGGACAAATAGTATGTGATCATATTTTCATGAACTGTCTAGTATAGGCAAATACATAGAAACTAAAATCTTGTAGTGGTTTCAAGAGGAAGCTGAGAAAGGGCGTTACTGCTAACTGGGTGTTGACCTTCTGTTCGGAATACTGCTGCGGTTAGAAGTACCATTAGTTCCTTCTGACTCAGAGCAACACCGCATAGTGTTTCCAAGGAGCAGCTGGTAGGTTTGAATTTGCCATGTTGCAGTTAGTCCATTGCTGACGTATTGGAAATAAGTGGTAGTAGTGATAGTTGGACAACATTGTCACTAGAGTTAATGCCACTGAACTGTACACTTAAAAGTGGCTAAAATGGCAGTATTTGTGTGATAAGTAATTGTTGTTGTTGTTATGTGCGGTGGAGTCGGTTCCAACTCATAGCGACCCTGTACAGGGTTTCCGAGACTGTAAATCTTAACGGGAGCAGATAGCCTCATCTTTCTCCCGCAGAGCAGCTAGTAGTTTCAAACTGCTGACCTTGCGGTTCGCAGGCCGATTCGTAACCACTACGCTACCAGAGCTCCTTAGAGGTACATGTAAAATGAGATGGGATGAATAAAACCAAAATCTACTGCTATTGTTGAGTTAGTTGATTCTGACTCACAGCAAGAGTTGCCCAGTAGTGTTTCCAAGTCTTTAATCTTTATGGAAACAGACTCTGCTTCATCTTTCTCCAGCCTCAGTGTCTGTTAGGTTCAAACCACCAGCCTTCAGGCAGACAACTGCTTAACCTTTGCACAACAATAGCTCACTAGATCAAATACAAATAATTACATTATGGGAATGGATTGTTGTTGTTATGTGCCATGGAGTTGGTTCTGACTCATAGGGATCCTGTCCAGGTTTTCCGAGGCTGTAAATCTTTATGGGAGCAGAAAGCCTCATCTTTCTCCCATGGAACAGCTGGTAGTTTCGAACTGCTGACCATGAGGTAGCAGCTGGTAGTTTCGAACTGCCTGATTTGTAACCACTACGCTACCAGAGCTCCATATATGGGAATGGGTTAGACAAGTTTGAAAGAAAATAAGAGAAAGTAACAATATAATAGAATCATTAAAACTGGCCATATTGCTGTCTGCTAAAAGTAAAATTTGAAGTAAAAAACATGAAGTGTATATCCAGCCCTGGTGTGGCTCTGGTTAATGCACTGGACTGCAAGCTCATTTGAAACGCAAGGTCCAGTGGTTCAGGCTCACCAGCCGCTACTTGGAAAACTCTATACAGGGTCGCAGTGAGTCAGAATTGATTTGACAGCACTTAACAACAACAACTTTACATACCTTCATGCATTAAATTTTATTGGCCATGGTATATTAACTGAGTTATTGTGTACAGTACAAAGTTTGCTGCTAACTTTTCAGTTCACAAATCAGTGAACTCCTTTTGTAGTGTACTGGTGATTGGTCACTGTTCTGTTAATCAGTTCTTGCATAGTCAACAAACCCTACAGTTGTGGTCCCTCTGTCTCCCAGTGATATACTTTCGTGAGTGACATTTTTACAAACTCACTGGGGTACAGGCTAGTGCAGAAAAGACACAGAATGATAGTAAGAAGTGAAATTTGAATCCAATATAAAGTGTTATGTGTAAATAGCTAAAGAACACAAGAAGTGCAGCTAGAGAAACTAAGTGAAGTTACAATTATCAACATAAATGAGAAGGTAGTGATTCTCCTAAAAGAACCACTGATGTTGCATTTAACAGTCCAGTGTTTATCCGACAGTGCCACACCAGTCTCAATTCTCTAATCATTTAGTTAGTAGCTGAACTAGTGTTAACTACATACACCACCCAGCTCTCCAAATTAGTTCTGGCCATCCTGGCTTTTAAGAGCATTCTGGCTGTACTTTTTCCAATGCAAGATTTGTTTGTTCTTTTTGTAGTCCATAATGCTTTAAAAATTCTCTTCCAACACCATAATTCAAGTGCATCAATTCTTCTATGGTCTTCATTGTCCAACTGTGACATACATATAAGATTATTGAAAATATCATGGCTTGGGTCAGGCACACCTTAGTCCCCAATCTGACATCATTTATTTGCTCTTCAACACTAGAGAGTCTTGGGTAGCAGATTTGCCTAAGGCTGTAAGTCCTTTTGTCTTCTTCTTTTTTTTTTTTTAATGCTTTATTATGGGATAGCTTACATGGAAGGACAACAGCTTCACATTGATCCCATCATATATTGTTTCCTTGCCACGGTTATAATCCCTTCCATGCATCATCTATCAACCAAAGGGTGTCCCCCCTGCCCCCCTCATCATGTCCTTTATTTCTTGACTACAGCTTCCTTGAGTGTTGATGGCTTATGTAAACAAAATGAAGTATTTGACAACTTCTTTTCTCCCTTTATCTTGATGTTATTTATTGCTCCAATGGTGAGGATATTTGTTTTCTTTATATTGAGGTGAAACCCATAAAGGAAGGCTGTGGTCTTTAATCTTCTAAGTAACTCTCTTCGTAATCACTTTTGTGGAGTTTGATTTTTAGGAGGGAAAATTTGTGTTGAATTGCCTTGTTCTAAATAGAACAAGGAGCTCTGGTAGCGTAGTGGTTACGAATCGGGCTGCGAACCTTAAGGTCAGCGGTTCGAAACTACCAGCCGCTTCGCGGGAGAAAGATGAGGCTTTCTACTCCTGTAAGGATTTACACCCTCGGAAACCCTGTACAGGGTCGCTATGGGTCGGAACCGACTCAACGGCACTTAACAACAACAACTAGAAGTTCCGCTTTTGAAAGAGTTTTTCGTAAGTTACTTAGAATTTAGAATTCATTAACATAGGAGGAATTGTGTTTCAACTGTAGTGACTAAATATTGTATAAAACTTAAGGCAGTCCTGGGATGAATAATTCCTAGTCAAAGCCCAAATTTCTGGATCAAATGTGATGACTTAAGTTTAACCCCAAGATAAGTTTTTTCATAAATGAGGTGATTGTTAAGGGTTGTCAAGTCACTTCTGACCCATTTTTAGGGTTTCCAAGGAGCAACTGGTGAGTTTGAACTGCCAACCTTATGGTTTAGTGTACATTTAATCTTAGCACATTATTTTGATATTGGGATGTGAAGTTAAAATACATTTAACATTCATGAATTAGGTGATTACATTTATTTTTATTACTCTTTTTTAACTTTTAGTTGGGATGTGAATTAAGTGATGGTTAACAGACAGGATCATCAGCTTTATAGTCAACTAATTAGATGCCTTGTGTCATCTCAGTGATAGAATCCCTTCGCTGCAATAACAGTTACCCTACTTCTCTGTGACTTATCTCTTAACAGTTTATTTTATAAATGAGCAAAGCAAAAATAGTTGACGTACACATACAAAACAAAAAATAAATACTCATTTAGAAGTCATAAGAGCATATTCTGTCAGCCAGATTGCTGCCTTCAGACATCCTCACTCCTTCCATGGGCCTAGAGTTTTTTACATTTAAATAAAACACTTTTGAGTATCCTTGAATTGCAATTTTTTTATTTTGAATCCTTTAAAAGTACAATCTAACTATAGGCATCTCAATGTTTAGAAACTTCAGCAGTTGAAGAATTCATAATAGATTCTAAATATTTTTGGAGTTTTGGTGTGATTCTGTAGGATAAGCATTGGACTATAAACGTTGGTTCAAACCCATCAGCCACTCTTTGGAAACCCTGTACAGAGTTGCTGTGAGTCAGAACTGACTCGATTATACTTAAAAATAATGATTATTTTAAATTGTGAATAATTTAGTGAGGACTTCTTCAGTTTTCTTGTTGTTAGAGAATACATATGTTAGAGAATACATATGTATCAACCATCATATACTATTTATAGAAGGTCTACCTTTTTAGCATTGAAAGATTTTTTTTGGAACAAGTGATACGGGATAATATATAAGGGGAGAATAACTCTGAGATACAGTATTTGTATGCATAGCTAAAGATGACAGTACAAGTGTTTGTTTATAGTTATAAGGGAGCGTCCAAAAGTTCATGGAAAAATGGAATTAAAAGACAACATGTTTCTTTGTATTTTGAAAATGTATTTAGATAGTGCGCCTTATTGACAACATCATGAGTTGTGTAATATGGAAAGTGTTTCAAAACGATCTTGGATAAATGGAATTAAAAGATACTAGACTTCTTTGTGTTTACTCTTTATTTATACATTTTAGTTTAAGAATGTTTGACAGTTTTACCATAGGATAATAAATACTATTTATTAACTTTAGTTACACATTTAATTGAGGTGACTTTGTACTTCTCTTTTCCCCCTTTTATAGTGCTTTTCTGGGACCAAAGGATATATTTCCGTACTCCGAAAATAAGGAAAAATACGGCAAGCCAAATAAACGAAAAGGTTTTAATGAAGGTTTATGGGAAATAGATAACAATCCAAAAGTGAAATTTTCTAGTCAGCAGGTGAGTCATATCAGTTAAAATACTGTTCAGTATGATTTACTCAAACTTGAGAAATAATCAGTATCCCAGCATGTATGACACTCAGTTTCAGTTTTCATCATGCAAAATTTGTATCTTTTTTTGTCTTGGAACAGAAATTACCATCTGTCCTGGCACTGATGGTATTTAACTTTTTTCCAGTATTGCAAAGTGTACTTAACATTCCATATGGATGTCCAGAGTGCTTGTGGTTTAAAATAAACCAGCCAGGTGTTTGTATAGAACCTGTGTTTGGTGGGGTCCTGTAGTGCAGGGGGTCAATAAGCTGCTTCCATAGATTATGGCTTGAGAAACCCTGGGGCATTTGTGCACATCCTGTGAGTGGGAATCAGCTCAACAGCAGTGACTGTTCTAGGACCTCAGTATGCTTAGAGGAGCGCTTGATGAGTATTTAACTGGGAGTTTCTCATAAGTGTCCTTTTATTAGGCTTGTAGCAGAAGCTGGGGAAAACAGGAGTAAGCCTGAAGCGGTTAGGAACAAACTGGAAATTCTACAACCTTCTACTCTTAAATCTCTCAACCTTTTTTCTTTCTTCAAAGGTGTCATTCTTCTCACCTTTGAAAACTTTTGAGATGCTGTTGAATGTGGGACACTGACTACTCCCCTTCTCAGTGTCCTGTGACAGCATTAGGTGGTTTCTAGGTGCCTTTATTGCTTCTTAAAAATGCCATGCCGTGTTGTGATTGCTTCTTTGTCTGGAACCAAGACAGACAGGAAAGAAGCTCTCTCTGTATTGTGTGCCTGGCACTGTGCTTGATGGCCATGGGAAAATAAGTATACATTAAATATAGTTGGATCGATAAGAATGGACATATGGTTTTCTGTCAGTCTTGCCTTGATTATAATGGTGGGAGTACATCTTTCCAAAGGTACTTAATTTTTTCACTTGATGATTTTGTGTGCATGAAAGTACAGGAAGAGAAACCCTTAAGACTTTGAAAATAATAGTAGTATTGAAAACAATTTTTTAAGTTGTATATCCATTAAAACTATCCTATGGCCAGAAAATAAGGTGCTTTTCTGACCTTTTGCAGACAGACTTAATTTTCTGTGGATGGAAACTTTGAAAGCCAGGGTGGGGGGAAAACTTTCTATTGTGAAATTAATAGACTTGATTGCTCACAGGCCTCAACTAAGCAATCAAATGCATCATCTGATGTTGAAGCTGAAGAAAAAGAAACTAGTGTTTCAAAGGAAGACACTGACCAGGAAGAAAAAGCCAGCAATGAGGTATGTTGAATTTCTCTTACATTCTAAGTTTATGTTTAGAAGATTGTGTAAAGTGAAATTCTCTGGCAAAGTAAAAAAATAATTTAAAAAGTATTTGAGCAATGATGAGAATATACTTAAGCTTTTCCTATATAAACACAGTATTAGCATTGTAAATTTTATGTATTTTAAAGATGCATGGCTTTTTATAAAATTTATTTTCATGGACAAAACAAGAGCTCCCATTTGTCTGGGTAGGGTACTATTGGTTAGGAACATTTTTTAGAGTGATGTTGCATGAATGGACTAGGAAGAGTAGCATTAGACTGGAGGCTTAAGAATCTGGGTTTATTTCCAACTCTATAGTTGATTATCTGAGGAAATGGTTGTTAAAAGATCTGCCAGTATGGACACCTCTTAATCCACAACCTTAAAATCCAGGATTCTACTGTGGAATAAATGATTTTATAAACTTAATGAACAGCTATGCTAGTATTATGTCTTTTTATATAGGAAATGCATTTATATATTCAGGTGAAGATATTGGCTATTCTACTTTATACTGATAAGGCTTTTAATCATGATTTCAAAGGTCATAGAAGCAGAACAAGTTTCTGCAGAGCATTTTTGTAAAACATGATTGACTTTTAGGTTAAGAAAATTTATTCTCATCTTGACAGTTTTTCAGCTCTATCTGTATGTTTTAGGATGTGACTAAAGCAATTGATATAACTACTCCGAAGGCTGCCAGAAGAGGGAGAAAGAGAAAGGTAACTGTTTAGGCAAACTATGAGTATCTTAATTCTTATTTTACTTAGTGGAGCATAAGTAGAGATAAAGCAAACCCGATCCCTTACTCTAAATCTTTTGCTGTTGATTGTAGGTATTCTTTCAGAACACTGATACCAGTTTGTACATACTGTCAGTCCTCACTGTCTAAATGATTGTGCACATCCTTACCAACATGTTGGGTAAATTAGTCGATTTGTTGTTTGCCCTCAAATCTTTACCTTATAAGACAGATTAAGACTGCCCTATGGCATTATCTAAGGAGCTCTGGTAGTGTAGTGGTTAGGAATTGACTGCGAACCTTAAGGTCAGCAGTTTGAAACTACCAGCTGCTCCGCCGGAGAAAGTTGAGGCTTTCTAAAAAGATTTACAGCCTCGGACAGCCCAGTCGCTATGTGCTGGAACCATCTCGATGACACGTAACAACAACAGCATAGCGTGATCTGGAGTCCTGGTGTGGCGCTGTGGGCTAATGTGTCAGATTGCAAAGTCATTTGAACTGCAAGGTCAGTGGTTCAAGCTCCGTGGAAACCCTATACAGGGTCGCTATGGGTCGGAATCAACTCCACGGCATTTAACAACAACATAACATTATCTAGCCTGAAATCTTTTAAGGGAGACACTGCTTAGTGGCTGGTGGCTTTGAATTGCTTGCAGACTTTTGGGGTAGTTGCTGAGTACTTTTAACAACCATTGTGCCTATTTGTCAAGTCATTTCCTATTCATAGGGACCTTGTATAGGGTTTCTGCATAGAGGCTGCTTGGTTTGAACTGCCAACCTCATGGTTAGTAGCCCAGTGATTATCCTATAGCACCACTCCAGGACTAGAATATAGTTTACACTGAATTATAATTAGTTGGAGATAGGAGGCACCTGGGGGAGTGGTCCTGCCATTATTCTTTGTTCTCCTGTACTATTTCTTTCCTCAGTTTGCAATTTTTATGATAACTGGCAAATCCTGACTCCATTTCCCTTCTGTTGGTTGTTGTTAACCTGTGGTCTGTTTCTAATGCTTTAATGAAGTAAACTGGTTCTTATTTGGGGCCATTGTTCATGAACGTATACCACAATTGTCAGTTCATAAAGGGCTCATTGGGATTCCTTACTCTGGAAAATAATCCCTTTCTGGAAAGTCAAAATTTCTCCAAGGAAAAACAGTAAATCTGAGTCTCAGTTCAAAAATGATACTTCTGTACATTAGCAATGTTACTTGATTCGAAATACTTTGTAACTTTATTGCTTTTTCTAATATTAGAATACCAAAAGGCGCTATATTAGGTAATACACACTTTTAGATTTTGAGGCATTCTGTGAAAATATATTTAACAAATTGTATGAGTTGTTATGAATCATATTTTGTTTTCCTTATTGTATCAAGAACAAAGCCTTCTTTTTACAAATGGTGGTTTTAGGTTGAGGGTTTCTTCTCTCATTTTTAGAATGATAAGCCAAGATCACTGATGAGTGTTTTGTTGAAAAAAACAAAGTTGGCAGTTCAAACCAACTAGCCTTTACTTGGAACATGAAAGTTACAGTTGAACTCACGTTTTCATATAGTAGCATATTTTTGCCACCGAATTAAATTGGTTATATCTACTGTTTGTTAATTAAATCTTTGTGATTCAGGCAGAAAAACAAATAGAAACAGAGGACACTGGAGTAGTGACAACGGCAATAACATCTGTTAATCTAAAAGTGAGTCCGAAAAGAGGACGCCCTGCAGGTAGGATTGTTGATGCTTCAATCTTTACTTAGATTGTGATTAATATCCCAATCTACTAGGGTAGTGCCTGAAATAGTTTGGAATGAGGGGAGATAGATATTGAAATTGATTGTAAGATAGATAAGCATTATATTCTGTACTCTATGCAACAAAGTATTTAGCTTTAAAATACTAGTCTGGGCCTAATTCTTTTTCTTTTTTATCCCTTTTGCATTTCTCCTCAGTAGACCTCTACTACCTCTAAAAGAGGCTATGGTGAGATTAAAATTCCATGGGTAGTAGGTTTATTTTACCTTTCACTTTCGAGGTATTAAACAAAAACAAACCATTATTAGTCAATTCTGACTCATAGTGACACTGCTTTCCCCACAGAATTTCCTAGGCTGTATATCCACCTGAGCAAACTGCTGCCAAGTCTTGTTCCTGCAGGGGAGCTGCCATTCCTGAACCGCCCACCTGTGGGTCAGCAGCTGAGCACTTTAACCCCTGCAGCAC
This sequence comes from Chrysochloris asiatica, assembly GCF_000296735.1. Lineage (NCBI taxonomy): Eukaryota > Metazoa > Chordata > Mammalia > Afrosoricida > Chrysochloridae > Chrysochloris > Chrysochloris asiatica. The sequence continues at coordinate 12,123,303 of NW_006408583.1, forward strand.
CAGGGTGCCTTCAAAGGCATAAGCTTTCTATACAGAATCAAAGATTGAGAGATAGCATTTGGTTTAACTAAACCATAAATATTTAAATCTTTTTGCATCTTTGGCTACTAGGGTCTTAATAATGTAGCTATTTTCTATATTGCCTGTTTAAAGTATTTCCATAATTTGGCAAAATAAAAGCATTTTGGAACGGATCTGCCTTATACAAAGAACGTTAACCTCTCTCCTCCCCCCAATTTTATAATAGGATTCTTACTAGAAATAAATGAAAATATATCCTAGGAGAAAACAGGATTTGTTTACATAATTTTAATTTTAGAATTGAAGTTTTGTGACATTCTTGTTTTTAAAACATAAATGTTACTAGAAGCCTTCTGAGACCTACTAAGGACAACTTGAACATTTTTGTTGCTCTGCCTGTTTAAATTTTCTGCTGTTGCTCACGTGAACTTAGGGGGAAAGCTATTGAATCTTTAAAATTTACAGAAAACTTTATGCATAATAAACTAATAAGGCCCTATATTGTTGGTATATCTCATTTTCAGTCTTTATATGTGAAATTTGCATCTAAAGGGAAAGCTGGTAGTTAATGGATATTTTTTTTATGTGAATACTAGCTACAGAAGTCAAGATTCCAAAACCAAGAGGCAGACCCAAAATGGTAAAACAGCCTTGTCCTTCAGAGAGTGACATGTGAGTTTATTCTTAATATATAATGTTTAATTATGTATTAAATAGAATATTTGGCTAAGCATGTTTTCTCCTTGCATTTTTAAATTTTAGGATGCTTATTGCTTTTACTACTGTATCTAAAATTTATGTATGTTGAGAAAATAGTATTATGTAAAATAATAATTGGTTGCAATTGGGAAAATGAACTGCTTCTTGATGAATGTAAACATTTTTCTTGATGTTGTTCAATGCCATCAGGTAGGTTCTGATTTATCATGACCCTGTGTAGGGTTTCCAAGAAATAGCTGTTGAGCTTGAGCCGCTGATCTTGTAGTTCAAACTGACATTGCAGTCCACCACATTAACCCATAGCACCACACTATCAGGACGTGTAATACAGGTTAAATGAAAGAATTGAGTAAAATTTAGACATTTTGAAATAATTTCCAGAATTTTTCAGTTCCTTAAGAATAACTTTGTACTGAAATTTTTTTAAGTATTTAGGAATGAAAATTAGTTATCCCCAAATTTTCCATTTTTTATCCTGTTTGTTTTGAATTCTGAGTAGAAAGTTCACTTTTGTTAAGTGCCATTGAGTCACATAGCAAACCCTGTACAGGGTTTCTAAAGAGCAGCTGGTGACTTTGAACTGCCGAACTTGTGGTCTACAGCCCCAGACCAGGAGTCCAGAAAGTTGAACAGTAGAAATATATTTAAGGAAAGGGGACACAACTTTTATCTATCGAGTGTGCAAAAACGATTTTGAAAAATGTTTATAGGACAGTTTAGTTATAAGAAAGTTACTGTAAAATTGCTACTTTTCAAACAAAATATATTTAAGGAGCTCAATCTTATTGTTAGGCTAACTCTTGATATTTTCTCAAAGAACCAACTTATAGCAATTTTTTTGTTGTTTTATTTTGAATTATGTGATCATTTACATGGGAGAACATTAGTTTTACATTCATCCTATCGTATATCGTTTCATTGCCATGGTTACAATCTCCTCCATGCATCATCAACCAACCAAAGGGTATACACTACAAGCTTGCCCCCAGGTCTTCAGCATACAGCCCCTCTCCCTCTCTAGGTCTAAAGGCCCCAACCGCTTCATCGCTCCACGTCATCATCTCTGCCTCCATCTTAGGCATCACTGCTTCTCTGGGTAGGGTCCCGCTCTCCGCTCTTCTCCCTTGATGGTCCCAGGGACCTCCGCTCCTAGATTGAAAAGTTACCACTCCCCTCCTTGCTACAAAATGTCTACCTTTACATTTCCAACCCTCATAATTAGTCCTGATGACAGATATTCACTATTGTATTACAAGAGACCCATCCACATTTCCTTTCATCAGCCCCACCTAGACAGATTGTGGATACTACTCA
>NW_006408583.1:12126723-12150190 GCF_000296735.1 Chrysochloris asiatica
AAGATAGTCTATTTTATCCAGTAATCTACCTGACCTTCCCACCACCTGGATCTCTGTTCTTCTGTGTTTACCTTTTTTCACATTGTAATTGTTTTGATTCATAGGCTCAACTCCCAGATCCTCTGTTCTTATAATTTTATTCTGTTCTTGACTCTTTTCATTTGTCGACTGAGGTTCAGGTTAATGCTCCCATGTACATCATTCTGTAGTTGTTATGTGTCCTTGCTGGTTCTTCTAGGTTCCCTCTTGAAAGTTTGTAAGCCAGTCACTTATTGCCTTTGTAGCCCACCCACCCCACCCCCATTTTGTTGTGTAGCCAATGTCTGAGTTGCCCATCCCTATCTACTCTGTATATGGAGGGGTGGGAATGATCCTTGCTGTAAGGATTTGTTCCCTCGTTTGAGCTACTACATCTATAGGTATAGGTCAGGTTCATCAAATTATATCAGATTACTTTTTTTTTTTCCTCTTCTTTCTTCTGGTTGAGCTCTGATCATCCAGTCATTGAAGCCAGGTCAAGTGGGGATTATCCGCAAGTGTGGGTGTCTTGTGCATAATGCCCTCTCTTCTTATCAGCTGGACGCTTCACTCTCCACTCCAGTCCTCTGTGGCTATGTCACTGACTCTGGGCCCGAGTCCCAAGGTCTTGCCATACTGCTGGCCAACCAGGTCTCCACCTGGGCTCACTGCAGGAGTCTGTTGAACGTTGTTAGGGCTTAGCTCACAGCTTCATTGCTGTTTGTCCCTCACTTCCCCTTTTCGGTGATGAGCATGATCACCCATCAGAGCATGTATTCCCATTGAGTCTTAGTCTTGCAAGGGGGTGTACACTGAGGGGACCCAACCACTTGCCTTGATGTCTCCTGGGCAAACATAGCAATGTTTTAAAGTAGTGAAATTTAGTAAGTTAGATACATTGCAGTTGAGTTTGTTTTTTGGTAACATAATAAATGTCAATTATGTCTGTGCCAGAAAGTATAGGATTTCAGTCACAACATAACTTCTGAATATGTCGTGATACTTAGGAACAGAAAACACTGGATCCTATGTTTTCCCCTTTGCTTATTAAGTGTGGTCAAGTCAGTCCCGACTCATGGCAACCCTGTATGGGGTTTCTGAGCAATAGCTGGTAAGTTTGAACAGCTGACCTTGAGGTTCAAACTAATCTTTTTGGTACAGTCCTTACAATACAATGCCACACCAGGCCTCTTCCTGCTTTGCTTACTTACACACATATATGAATCTGGTATAGGGAACCATGGTAAGCACTCCTGTATGGAAAGGAGATAATTAAGAAGTACACAGCAGTCATTGTAGCCTAAGAAATCTCGGATTTTGTTGAAATGTTTGCTGAATGGGCCCCAGTTGAAGAACCTTGGTTTCACCGTGGTTCAAGCTCCAGCTGTTAACCAAAAATTAGGTGAATGGTTTCAATCCGTCAGCAATTGCGCAGGAGATAGATGTGGCTTCTGTAAAGACAGCCTTGGAAAATTCCTAAATAGCTGCTATATTCTGTCCTGTAGGTTGATACATGGAAGTCAGAAGTGACCTGATGATTGGCCTTGGACTTAGTTTCTGTAAATGTACTCAGTTGGTTTGTGAAGAGCCAGGAAAAAGTGCTTTATATATTTCATGATCAAATAATTATAGTAATGGAAATTTTGAAGAAATTTAAATCATTTTACTTGCATGTTTTTTCCCTTTAATTAAAAGTAAATGATGGTATACCAAAATGTTTGGCTCGGATTATGTGCCATAAACACCTTGTATAGGGTTTCCAAGCCTGTAAATCTTTTTGGAAAACGAAAAACCTTATCTTTCTCTCCCACAAAGTGAATGGTAAATTTAGAACCACTGACCTTGTGATTAGAGAGCAGCTCAGCTAGGACCCTCCCAAGGGGACCTAGACATCAAAGTCACATTAGAAAATGATAAACATAAACATTGCCATGGAATCGATTCTGACCCATAGCAACCCTGTATAAGGTTTCTAAGGAGTAGCTGGTGACCTTGAACCACCAACCTTGTAGTTCAAATGACTTTGCAGTCAGATGCATTAGCCCACAGGGCCACACCACGACTCTTACACATTATAGGTATAAGAAATGTTTCTAAAGAAAACAATTTGTTGTTTTTCTTGTCCAACCTAATCACGTGTGTGTTTAAAGAAGCAGTTGTTTGGTTAAGTTGGTTAAGTCAGTAGATTTGGAATTGAGTTTATTTTTTGAGCCATAATTTTCTCATTTGTCAAACAGAAGAGGTTGGCCTAGATGATTTGAAGATTCTTCCAGTTCTAAAATTGCATTCATATAATTGTGTCATTTGTGAAAACCTCAGTGAAATTACTTGAATAGTAAGAAGGTTTAGCTTTTTAACAGTTTTGGCTGATACTCAAGTTGTGGTATGTTTTAGATGTGCAACATGCAACAAAAAAGTACTTATGTGGTCAGCATTGTCATCATTGGATTCTCGTTTTAGAATCTATTATTATGGAACAAATAACTCAGAATTGTTTAACTGTCACATTAGTATCATTGGATAGTGAAGTTTTGTCTGTCTTTAGTGATGTCTGTGGTGTAGGCAGTAGCGATGGTCCCATTGAGTCCAGTATTGTTTGATACCTAAGAGCACCACTTGATACATAAGTTTTAGCATCTTACAGTCCACAAATGGCTATTAGAGTCTTAAATGTGATATTTTATTACAGTTTTATAATTTTATGTTTTTCTAGGGTGTTTACTTTTTAAACATAAATACAATTTTACCTCACTAAATAAAAGCTTCTTATTAAATATGTCAGAGGTCTTTGCCATTTTATATACAGCTATAGTATCCCTGAAGTCAACTAAAAGTACCTTGCAACCTCAGGGTCAGCAGGTCAAAATTACCAGCTGTTCTGCGGGAAGAAAGATGAGGCTTTCTGGTCCTGTAAAGACTTAAAGCCTTGGAAACCCTGTACAGGATTGCTGTTGGGCCAGAATCGACTCAACAGCACTTATCAACAAACAACATTGCTATCCAAAATACTCAGGTTGACTGAAATGGCAAGTATTAACGATACATAAAAGTTCATTTTTACTGTTGAACTCTCTCTAAAATAGGGTAACTGAAGAAGATAAAACTAAGAAGAAAGGCCAAGAGGAAAAACAACCTAAAAAACAACTGAAAAAGGATGAAGAAGGCCAAAAGGAAGAAGATAAACCAAGAAAAGAGCCTGACAAAAAAGAGGGGAAGAAAGAAGTGGAATCAAAAAGGAAAATTTTACCTAAAGCAGGGGTTGCATCAACCTCTGATTCTGAAGAAGAAGGGGATGATCAAGAAGGTGAAAAGGTTAGAAACTAGTCTGTTCTCTTAGTCTTTTATCTAGGAAACTTTCAGTATCTCTGTGAAAGTTGGTCAGTATCAGAATCCATGACCTTCACAAGTAGACTTGTTGTTAAGTGCCGTCGAGTCCGTTCCGGCCCATAGCGACCCTGTACAGGGTTTCCGAGGGTGTAAATCCTTATGGGAGTAGAAAGCCTCATCTTTCTCCCGCGGAGCTGCTGGTAGTTTCGAACCGCTGACCTTAAGGTTCACAGCCCGATTCGTAACCACTACGCTACCAGAGTAGACTGACAGGGTTTTATTCCAAGGTCTCTTTAGATGGGTTTGACCCACCAACCTTTGGGTTAGTATTCAAGCTCTTAATATTTGTACCACCCAGGAACTCCAGATATAATTTAAAATTCATCTTCTTGTTGTTGCTAAGTGCTGTCGAGTCGGTTCTGACGCATAGCGACCCTGTACAGGGTTTCCGAGGGTGTAAATCCTTACGGGAGTAGAAAGCCTCATCTCTCTCCCGCAGAGCGGCTGGTAGTTTCGAACCGCTGACCTTAAGGTTTGCAGCCTGATTCGTAACCACTATGCTACCAGAGCTCCTTAAAGTTCATCTTAGTTTCTTTAAATTAGTTAAAAGCACAGTTGAAACTCAGTATCATTATTTTCTAAATTTGTATATTTTTGAATTGTGCTATAGTGAATATAATCTTACCAATCTAAAAAAATCAGGAAAGTAGACAGTTTGTCAAAAAGGTTCACACAGAGAAATTATACAGCATTTTTACTCCAAAAATGAGTAGTGTTGTATGAAACCACACTGCAACTCCATTAATGAGTCATTTGTGCACTGTTAACATGTATGGGCACATTATATATGTGAAACATGGACTATATAGACTAATGTAATTTAACCCCAAGAAATGATCATTCTTTAGGCATTCTTCCTGTATTTTTTTACCATTGATTCTGTTTCTGGTGTTATAGTTGAAGTACTTTTCTTTCCTAAGTATTATTTTGTTAATTTCTACCCTAATATTTTAATAAGGGAAGAATTTTCAGTTGGGTTGGTTGCGCGGTGTTTGTAGTTGATGCACACAGACTTAAATTAGAATGATAGTGTAGATGATTTCAGTGAATCATGGGAGATAAAGACTTCTACAACAGGGCAAAGAGAGCTGTTGGGAATTCAAGGGTATTCTCAGTCATCATTTAACTATTTCTTTAAAAAATTCTTCTTGGTTTTACCTACTAAGACTGAAATTCTGTCAGTGCTAATGACTGACTTATGTCCATCCTAACTCTCAAACAGAAGAGAAAAGGCGGGAGAAACTTTCAGGCTGCCCATAGACGGAACATGCTAAAAGGGCAGTATGAGAAGGAGGCAGCCGAGAGAAAACGCAAGCAAGAGGAGCAGATGGAAACTGAGCAGTAAGTATCTGTATATTTTTTTAGCCTTTTAAAGGTAGCATGAAAAACTTCAACAGTAGACTCTCATTTTCTTAGATCTTTATGTATAAATCCTTTCAGATAGAAGTGACTTCCCCATATGTTAGAAAACCTGTCATGTCATTGATAGCATTCATGGTTTTCTCCTGAGAGGATGAAATGACTGAGATAAGCTCCCAGTGAGTTATTTTTATAAGTGAAAGAAAGAGCAAATAGAATAATTCACTTGTTAGTGGCTTGTGAAAACCTTAACTCATTCTTTATTATATACTTGTATACTATATACAGAAAGAATGCAGGAAGTACTGTACCACACATAGACCTTCCCTAAACGCCAGCAAAAAATAGATAACAAGGCACAGGTGGAAAGCCAGTAAAAGTAAATCTAAAGGCTGAGGGGGGTTTCCATTAGATGAGTGCTATATAAACCAAGGTCAGAGTTTCTCTTACGTTTTGATACTTGCACAATAGAATATACTTATATTACTATGGGGAATTTTTTTCCTGTTTCATTTTTAATATAAAATGCTATTATTAGAGGAAGGAACATAAGCCCGGTGGTAATGATTAGCGGTCATGTCTACTTTCATAGTCGATCTTTAACCTGTCAATTCTGAGCTCTTTTCTCTGAGATTTTCTTTGTGAATTCTAAACCTTCTGATTAATCTTAGAGCTTAGTAAGGAGGTAGTTTTTCAAATATGCTCTAGGTCAGCCATTAAGGAAAAATTAATGTTGGGCAAAACAATTCTGTAAGTTATTCTGTATTTTCTTTATAAATTACATTTCTAAGCCTAAAGTTTGCTCTTGTTTGGAGGATATGTAGGCAGGCAGTTTAATTTACTTGAGGGAGTAATGAAAAAATCCCAGTCAGAAATGCTATTCCCTCTATAATCTATTAGACATTAACCACTTAAGTAAAGATTTAAGTTAAATTTTTCGTTACCTTATACTTTCCTGTCCTTTCACTGCAATGTTGTTGGACTGTTGGCTTTAAACTTTATTGTGCCCACAAAGAAAACATAATAAAATTAGATGTTGCTTCGTAATTGTAGCCCAACCTCAGTATCTCAGTTATCTTTTTGTGTTTCAATTTTCTTTTTTAATGTCCTCCGAATGTAACTTTCTCAAATTCTAATATTTGTGTTTTCTTTCCTTCTCCTGTTATTACAAAACTTTGTACTTGGACAGTTTTGCTCTGTAAAGCATTTCAGATGCAGCTTGTATGAAATGCATTATGCAAAATAAAGTTTATTGTATTGTATTCCCAGCCAAACAACATGTAATCTACAGTAATAAAAAATATATCTCATTTTGGGCTCAAAGCATTAATCCAGTTACTGAAAAGAGAATACAAGTGGAGCAAACAAGAGATGAAGATCTTGAGACAGACTCATTGGACTGAATTTTCCCTTCCCCCCCCTGATGGAAGAATGTTCCAGACTCTAAATTGAGGACTTCATTATTAATGGCATTATTACTATGTTATGATTGTTTTTAAAATTCCTGTAAGGTACACACTACATATTAAGGTTGGCCATCATTCCTGTTACAGTTTTTCACCAGGCTTAAAAATGAAGCTTTTGTGTATTTGAGAGTTATGATAAGCTCAGATGAAGATGGTGGTTGTGCATTTCATTTCATTTAGAAAATATAAAAATTCATTTTGTTTCGAAGCAAGGTATTTACTGGAATAGCTATTATTATACTCCTGAGATTAGGGCATTGTGCCCTTACCTTGACATTCCTTTGTTGTTTAATTCATTAGACTGTTTTTTTTTTTTTTTTTTTAAATCCTGAGAAGATTAAACAATAGACTTGTTAAGAAAAAGAAAAAAATAATGAAACTGTAACCAAAATTTTAAAATAAAGTTTTTTTTTAAAAAAAAAAGAAGTGATTTTTAGACATTTTTTTTGTTCTTGTCTATTTCAATTGGTTCATTAATATGGCCTGAATCCAAACCAACATTCTAGAAATCAAAATTTTTAGGAGGTTATTTTTTTGTGATTTACAGAAAATTGGTACCTTTTTGTGAAACAGTATGTAAATGTTGATATACATTAAGTTGATATAATTGGCAAAATATTTTAATGATACGATTATCTTAAAAGTGTATTTAACTTCAAAAGTAGTATGAAACCCTCTTATACTCTTTGGAGATATGCAAGACAATACATAGTTTTTACATAATTGCTGTGTAGAATCTATGAAATAATCACTCTCTCCATGTCACTGTGCGTGTGTCCATTCGCAACCCTGGTATTTTCAAACAACACACTACTCAATCATGAAAATAAAATACCCATGAGTGCTTTAAAATGACTTTGTGATGTCATTGAAATTGATAAATTTAAATTTGCTTATAATTTCATTAATGCTAAGTAATACACAGTATTCAGAATTAGGCAGTTCCTTCTGTTCTAGATTGAACTTAAATACATCAACATTTAACTTTAACATAAGGGATCATTGGCATTTGGTAAAAGTCACAGCAGTTGCAGTGTTTTGAAATATTTGTGTTAACATTTGATAGGCAGAATAAAGATGAAGGGAAGAAACCAGACGTTAAGAAAGTGGAGAAGAAGCGAGGTTAGTTGTTTTACTTTGTCACCTGTATAAATGTATTATGTTAAAGTGACACTGTTTTTGTGTTGATTTTGATATTAGTCTTTTTTTTTTTTTTAATGTTTTATTGTGAATTATATGATAGTTTACATGGGAGAACATTAGTTTTAGATTAGTCTTTTTTTTTTTTTTTTTTACCTTATAACCTACATTGTTTTTCAAAGCTCTAATGAAATCCTTGTAAATCTATTTGTATTTTAAGCATAATCATGTAAATGTCTAAGTAGCCAACTCAAATTGTTTCAATATCAAAAAACCTGGGCCCTTTTTTGTTTTGAATAAATCTGATTTTATTTATATCTGATTTTATATATCGTTTTTATTTTTGTTTAAACTTATTTAAGGGATGTGATGGACTATTGTATAGAAACTGCTTATTTTTAAAATGTGGAATGAACAGGTGGTGATTTTATACTTGGTTGATTGGTTGATGTTATGTGCCTGGGAGTCCTTTGCAACTCATAGAGACCTTGTAGGGTTTCTGAGACTATAAATCCACGGGAGCAGAAAACCTCATTCTCCTGCAGAACAGCTGGTAGTTTCAAACTATTTATCTGTAGGGTAAGTACTTGACCCCACTGTCAGTTTGAACCCCATTGTCAGCGGTTCAAACTTACTTGTTGCTTCTCAGAAACCCAATGCCGGGTTGCTGTAATGCATGTTGGAGTCATGGTGTGGTGCTATAGGATAAGCACTGGATTGTAAGGTTAGTAGTTTCAAACTTACCAGCCACTCCTCGAAAACCCTATACAGGGTCTCTATGAGTCAGAAGAAGGCACTTAACAATGATGCATTAAGTTTTACGAATGGATGCTAGTGTAGCCACATTTCTTAGTCATGTGTAAGCTATTGTGTTTTTCTTTGTAAATTTTATTAAGCACATATTTTCTTAAATAGACCAGTTTTTTTCACCATAGTTTTGCTTTGGTTTAAAAAGAATTCTATTTTATACAGAAACACTTGAATTGGAAAAGTATTTATTGTCTTCCATGTATTTTAATTTATAGAAACATCAATGGATTCTCGACTTCAAAGGATACATGCTGAAATAAAAAACTCACTCAAAATTGATAATCTTGTAAGTGTTTGCTCATTTAAAAATATAAGGATGCTTCTATAGCTGACTGGGTTGACCCCCACTCACGGTTTTATTATACGTATGTGTAACGTCAAATGTGTGTGTGTGTGTGTGTGTGTGTGTCGGAGTGTTATTGGTCCGTTTATACAGTCTTATAGTTGAAACTTTGAAAATATCCTTCAAGAACAGATAATGCCATGATAATTAATAGTTATGAAATTGTTTTGTCATGAAGGATGTGAACAGATGTATTGAGGCCCTGGATGAACTTGCTTCACTTCAGGTCACAATGCAACAAGCTCAGAAACACACAGAGATGATTACAACACTGAAAAAAGTAAGTGACCCCAATTCATGTAGATTACAGAGCTTCCTTTTGATTCATGAAAAGGGAGGACATTTATGTAAAAATCATTTGGAAATGGATAGTGATGATGTTTGTACATCATGATGAAAGTAATTAATAGTGCACATGTAGAAATGACAAAAAAATGAAAGTACCGTGTTTAGGAAGGTTAGCCAATGCTTTTAAAAATGAGCGTTATAATAAAAGAATTTATTACATTATTTCCTCAGGAGGAGTAACAGCTTCACCTTTTGTCAGATTAGCATGCTATTATTGCAATGGGCTTATTTCACTGGCATAGTTCATATTCACCAAATACTTATGCTGTTACAGACTCCACATTGGGATTTGTGAGTCTAACATTCATAAAGGGAAGGTGGAATATGGTGTCAGAGAAAAAATCCAATGAATCCTGCTTAACTGGAACACTGCTGCTTCCAATCAAAACATTAAGCAGCGAAATGATGATTTTTTTTGTTTTCTCAGATACGGCGATTCAAAGTTAGTCAGGTTATCATGGAAAAGTCTACAATGTTGTATAACAAGTTTAAGAACATGTTTTTGGTTGGTGAAGGCGACTCTGTGATCACACAAGTGCTGAATAAGTCTCTTGCTGAACAAAGGCAGCATGAGGAAGCGAATAAAACCAAAGATCAAGGAAAGAAAGGGCCAAACAAAAAGCTAGAAAAGGAACAAACAGGTAAGTGGTTATAAATTTGAGAACTGGTTTCTGATTGTTTCCTGGTAGTGTTTAGATGAGTAAAAAATCTCATTCTTTTCACTAAGTTTAAGTTACTTGTCAATATTACTGGCAGTCAGCATGAGTAACATTTTATCATGATCATTATTTTATATCCCATTTACTTCCCCTATGCCACAATGCAACATGATTTTGAAGTAAATTCCTTGATAAACCAATGTATTCACCTATCATTAAGTATATAAAAAAATAAACCCATTCCCATCCAGATACTTTACAGTTTGTGGCAAGCTCATGTGTTTGAACTTTGTGGGGTTTCCTTGACTGTTAAAACTTTCAGAGGTAGCTCACTACATCTTGCTCCCATGTACTACTAGACCCTCCACACTTTACATTGTTGTTAGTTGCTGTCCACTCTGTTCCTGCCCCTAGAGAGGAATGGCTGATGGGTTTGAAGTAGTCAAGCACAAACCATTTGTGACACCCAGGGAGCTAACACACTTATCATGTTTAAATGACCAAATTTAAATATCTTAAAAGATTTTTGGTTGAAACAAAGTGTTTCATTCATTAATGGAATGTTTGTTGAATCATTGACTGTGTTTGATGGCATCTGTACCTCCTGGTCACTGAGACACAAAATACTTTACGGATTCTTGTGAATGCTATTGGCATGCCTACCGCCCTCACAGACTGCACCACAAAAAAAAAAATAGCAATTTTCAGCACATACCTGTTTGTCTGTTTCCTCTCAGTGTAAAGTGACATCAAGATGGTCTGACTCATAGTGAACCCTGTATATGGTTTTCTAGAAATAACTAGTCAGTTTGAATCACTTATCTTGGGGTTCTAACCAACCTTGTGGCCTAGTACTTATCCTACAGTGCCACACGAGGACTCATCAGATGTTAGCTTCTCAGTAATCTTGAGAGGTCACAAAAGAAAAAGTGGGACATGTATGTTCTAAAGATTTTGCAAAGATTAAAATGCACTCACCGTAAACACATCAGTCCTCACCCCAATTCATGTTATGAAACATTTTGTTGTTTTAACTGCAGTGAAGTGGGTTCCAACCCATGTATACGGTTTGAGTAGCGGCTGATGTGCTTGAACCGCTGACATTGTAGTCCATTGTATTAAGCCACAGCGCCACACCAGAAGTCCTCCATGAAATATTTTAACAGCTGCTAAATAAACCTATGAACTCACATTCAAAAGCAATTTGAATTTTTTATCTGATGCTATAGGGTAAGCACTCAACCTTGAGGTCAACAGTACAAACTCACAAGTTGCTCCTCAGAAATCCTACACAGGGCCACTGTGGGTCGGAACTGCCTGGGATAGCACTTACACAAGGATCAGTTAATGAAATAAGCCTTGTAAGAAAAGCCCCATTAGAAGAAAGCCTCTTAACCCCCTTTGTTCATAGGATTGTGGCCAATTAGATAATAAGGACTTCTACCTTTGTTACAAGGAGCTCTGGGAGCACAGTGGTTATGAATCAGGCTGTGAAACAGAAGGTCAGCAGTTCAAAAACTACCTGCTGTTGCGTGGAAGATAGGCTTTCTGCTCCCGTAAATATGTACCACCTGGCAAACCCTGTACAGGGTCGCTATGAGTCGGAACCGACTGCATTGCACATTACACCACCTTGTTATGGAGTCCTGCTGTGGCACTGTGGGTTCATGCGCCAGACCTCAAAGCCATGTGAACTACACAGGGTCGCTATAGGTTGGAACCGACTCGATGGCCCTAACAACCTTTGTTATAAAATACTAGTAATAAATTTGAAATCTTACTATATAATTAATGTCTTTAAAAAAATGAGACATGAAATCGTAACGTACTGACAAGTTACCAATTAATACTCTACATGGAGATCTACATTGTATACTAATTGTTGCTTTTCACCTTAGCTACCCAAAGGATTTTGAGTAGGTATGGAGCTAACAATGTGTCTTTAATGAAATGTAATTATTCCTATTTTTAAAATAGCATCAAAACATCTTAAATCATGAGGACTGGAAATACAAAGCAACCTCAAATATGTAAAAAATTAAGTATTTGAAATGTAAGGCTTTTTTTTTTTTTTGATCTATATAGGACATCTTTAGATATTGTTTTAGAAGCTCTAACAGTGTTTTTATTATAATTCTTTGAAAGGTTCAAAGACTGTAAATGGAGGATCTGATGTTCAAGATAGTAGTCAGCCACAACATAATGGAAATAGTGAAGAAAGCAAAGACAACCATGAGACCAGCCTTAAGAAAAAGTAAATACATATTTTCATTGCTTTTGCAGTACTGTTCTAAGAGTGTGTTTAATAACTCTTCCTGAATTTGGGAAGTATATTGCAAACCAAGAGTCAGAAAGTGAAAATTATTTATAACATTTTCCCACTGTACTAATAAAAGAAATGAGGGAACCCCATTTAAAAAATAACTTTTCCCTGGGAATTCTTATACTAACACACCTTCATATGTGTTCGTTTTAAGCGTTGTTGGAATTATGATGTTGTCAAGTGCTGTTGAGTCGGTTCAGACCCATAGCGAACCCTGTACAGGGTTTCTGAGGCTGTAAATCTTTATGGGAGCAGAACGCTTCATCTTTCTCTCGCAGAGCGGCTGGTAGTTTTGAACTGCTGGCCTTAAGGTTTGCAGCCCGATTTGTAACCACTAAGGAGCTCTGGTAGCGTAGTGGTTACGAATCGGGCTGCGAACCTTAAGGTCAGCGGTTCGAAACTACCAGCTGCTCCGCGGGAGAAAGATGAGGCTTTCTACTCCCGTAAGGATTTACACCCTCGGAAACCCTGTACAGGGTCGCTATGGGTTGGAACCGACTCGACGGCACTTAACAACAACAACAACGCTACCAGAACTCCTTCAAGAATTATGATAGGATAACAAATTAAAATACAGACCTAGAAAGGAGAGTTTATTTCTTATTGTACTATAAGAAGCTCTGGTAGCATAGTGGTTACGAATTGAGCTGTGAACCGCAAGGTCAGCTGTTTAAAACTACCAGGTGGTCTTCGGGAGAAAGATGAGGCTTTCTGTTCCCATAAAGATTTACCGTCTCGGAAACCCTGTTCAGGATTGCTATGGGTCAGAACCGACTCAACGGCACTTAACACCACCTACCTTATAAATGCCTAGTCTTAGAACTGTAGCTTACTATGTCTCTCAGCTTGCTAATATGCTTCTACTGTATTCCTGTAATTTAAGGAAATGTCAGTATTATTTATAGGTAATATTTTCATGTTGAGTATTCACTTGGAAGCTAAAACTGATAAAAAGGGCCTGGTGGTCCAATTTGATGATATCTTTTATTTTTCTCATTGATTGTATTACGTTGGAAAGATATATGATAAATTAAAAATTTAAACAATATAAATGATGATATGGTACTGACAACTCACGATTTCTATTGATTTTAAAAAGGTAATGTGCTCCATTTTTACTGACTTCATTTTGTGGATAAAATAAATTCTAATCTTAGTTGTTACGTCTTTATTTCCCACTTTAGGTCATCTAGTGAAGAGAGGGAAACAGAAATCTCTATGAAGGATTCTACATTAGATAACTAGGCTGACACACCCAGAGGAAAGGACACTTGAGAAGCTTGTAATGGTTTTCGCTTGAGATATTTAGACTGCTGAAAAGGAAAGTTTAAAATTTTTATAAGCATAGGTTTTCATGTTAAAAACTTGCTTTCAGGGGGAGATCCCTTTGTTGAAAATTGAACATTATTGCTAATTGTACTTGTGCAGTATTAACAGCTACAATATACAAATGTGGAGGAAAATCCATTTAGAAAATGTTAAGCTGCTTTTCCAGACATTATGGTTGTAGCATATTTTCAATTAGTGTGTGTAAGTTAATGTGTAATTGATAGAGAAAAAGTTACATTTTTAAACCTCCTACTTGTATAATACCTTTCCTCTTTTCCCTAATACTGTGGGTTTTGTGCATAGTTTTTACACATGTTGAATTTACCAGACTGTCTTATTCACTGTTGTGGGTTTTTGTAGAAGTTGAGCATTTTTATGGTAGTTGAAATGTTACTTCTATACAAGTACTCACTCCCTTGTTTTATTGAATCTCAGTCTATATTGTGCTATATTATCCTGCTGCTTTGTAACACAGTGTGGTCTGTTCGCCTTTTTGTATGACAATTAGCTATCCAACTGAAGTGAAACTGACAATTTTTGCAAGGTACAAAACTCAAGTTAATTTTTAAAGATAAGTTTTGTGGCTGGAAATTCAGTGAAATCACACAATTTTTCTTGCAGGCTGGTTATATATTTAAATAAATCTGGCACGAGAGTAGCAACCTTGGAATCAACCATTTACGATTCTTTGTATCTGTACTAGGAGCGAAAATTCAAAACTAAATGAGGAAAGTTTATTTTTGAGAAAGGGGTCACATTCATTAAGGAAGTCACTTAAAATAGTATTTTTTTTAAATTGGAAAAAAATCAGTGCATAATGCTTATGCTAAATTTAAGTAAATATTATATAATGAAAATAACCTATTTGAAAACAATGCTATATTAGAAGGGATTTAAAATGTTTGATTTCTGTATCATATGACAATTGCACATAGGTGACTTTGTACCTAGTTGATTCATACATGGCTTAAGTCAGGGTGAACCAATGTTAACTGTATTAAATAACTAAAGGATAGCATTCTATTTTGAATATTAGGTTACATGGTGGTTTTCAATAGCTGAAGACACTAATCGTAATTTGATAGGAATGTGGGAAAATGGGTTAAGAGTTACAATTTTAGGTCTGTGGTTTATAAGTTGCCAAAAAAGTGGGTGATAAGCATCGTATATTTTTAGCCTCATGGATAATTGTTTTCATCTATAGATGAATAGTTTGAATCTTCAATTTCAATAATTGGGTGTTTGCTTTTGAAGTGTCTTTACAATGGAATCTAGGACCCATTGTTTCGATGGAACTCTGCTATATTAACCAGTCATTTCATCTGTTTGGATTTGGACAGATCTGTTCTAGTTAAGCCATAAGTGTCAACGTGGAAAATGTTTTGATTAAAGAATTTTTCTATCAAACTCTATTAATTTTGTTTTGTTTTTGCTCTTTATATGAGCAAGAGGTGGAATTCTGCATTCACTACCAAGGAGAAATAAGTTGATTCCAACTCATAACAATCTTGTATCGGGATTTCCAGGAGTGGCTGGTTGAGTTTGAACCGTTTGCAGTTCAAACCAATAGTTCCAGTGCTGATCCTACAGTGCCATAGCAGGACTCCATCATGAAGGAAAGAAAAGGCTTCCAAAAGTTTGAGGACAATTTCCATTATCTTATAATTACAGTTTCCCACAAACTTTTGAAGCTCCTTCATAATTTAACTGGTCAGAATTTTTTTGGTTTGGGGAGACACAGTAATTAAAAAAACTCAAAATGAATAAAGGAAATAAATTCTCTTGTCCCCCTTTTTTTCCCTGTGACTCAATTAATCTGTATTATACCAGGAAGCCCTGAATATTCCACTTCAGGTAAGTGAGGATTTTACTTGTAATTTATGTCTGCCTGCATGGCTTGACTTTACTCTAGCCAGTTGACTGCTCAAAATGCTTAAGATCATGTGAATGTAAAATAAAGTTTTAGGAGTATTAGCTATATTAAGTGGTATATTTGATCAAAACCCTACAACTTTCCTGTTTAAGGAGAGCATAACAAAGTTAGTTACTTGTTTGACCACCAGATAACATTATTTAAGAGTTAAGTTTCACATGACCCAGCAGAATCAATTTTTCCTCATTAAACTTTGTATGTATAACAGAATGGAATGGTAGATTTTACCTTATTCTTGCTGGCAAAATGGAAGTGTGCTGTAGTTCTATACCCGGACTTACATCCACATATACTAACTTACCTGTGTAAAGGTGTCAGGTTAAGTCTGCCATCTAGTCTAGGATGAAAACAAGGGGTTTTAGAGGACTATAAGATCCAGGGCAGGAAAGGATGATGTATTGGAAACAGTAAACCAATATTAAAAAAATAACTATTAGGCTGAAATGGGTTTGTATTTATGATGTGTAAATCTCCAACTGTAGAGATAAGTGATCTCCTAGTTAATATCTGAATTTCCATAAAAGATTAACAATCTATTTTTAACTACTAGGATTTTACTTGAAAAAGCTCATGGTTACATTTTTGTTTTGCTTATTTTAAGTTAGATAAATTATTGTCACATTGTGTTTTATCCATTGAAATAAGCAAAGCTATCTCTCCAGAAAAGATATTTCTGATTCATGGAATTTATGGCTGTAAGTTACACAAAACATGCAATTTTAAAGAATTCTTCTTTGTAGGCAGTCCATATAACTGATACACTGGCAACTTGTGGGTGTCCTTAGTTGCATGTTCTCTCAGATTCATCAGGAAACTTTTAACTGGTGAAAATGTTAGTTGAAGAATTAGCAGGATAATCTCACTAAACGATAAAATGTTCATCGCATTTTGTTTGATTTGTTCAAGAAGATGAACTAAGTTACCACCCCCCCACCCCAAAAAAACCTACCACATGAATGCTGTGATGAGTCACTAATTCACCTTATAACTGTTGTTTTTGAGATTATGAAGTAATAATAAATGAAAGCAAACTGTTTGCAGATTAATAAATGAGTGGCAAAATCTATTTTTGTTGCATTATCTTACATCTATAGTTTTCCAACAGAAATTTTGAATCTGTTCAGTGTTAGCTTAGCACCTTTGGTTATGTAACAAATTGGGACTAACATAAGCTTTCCTTGATTGGATCTGTGAATGAGACATACCAGAAACAGGTTTTTGTCATTTCCATATAAAATCAACATATTTCCCTGTCAATCTTGTTACCACGGAAGTGTATAGGCCTCACCAGTTTGTTTATATAAGTCTGTTTAGTCATCCAGGAAATGTGAAATTCAGTTGAATTTGAACATAACCTAGAAAAGAGAAAGTGAAACATAAATATGATAAAGTATTAATTCATTAGTAAAATTTCCAACCCCAAATGCTAAATGTTTCCAGAAGATATTTCAAGTACAGATAGGCACGATTTTCTCTTGACAATTGTGATCTCAGAATTTTCTGAAAGAACTGGGAGTTAAGGCCTGAGAGGAGGATGCAAGCGTTAAGTTAGTTGATCCATATGTCTTAGTTATTATACTACATGAATTAGATTGTTTATTCTTTCTTATAAAATAGTAAATTGCCATATTTAAAATCATTGTGATACACCAAAGTTCTTACCCAGAAATGAAACTTCAATTAATGTTAACTTCTCTGAAAATGTTTGATTTCTAAAGATTGATTTACATTACATTATTTGCTTAAGAGGGAACTCGAAAGAGTTCTTGGAAAAACATCTATCTTTTCATTCCATTTGTATATACAATGAAGCCCCCTTAAGATAATGTTTATTATTTAAAAAACCCCACTTTAAGATTAAAGATCCCACTATAAGATTATATAACTAAATCTTTTATATTAAATAATTTCCTTTTTGCATAACCTCTCCCTAATTTTATTATGTAATAAAAATTGAATGATAGACAATGTACCTTGAAAACCTCACGGTGTAGTATATAAGGTGTAGATCTCCTTCACAGAATTTCAAAGCATGTCTACCATTTGGTGCCTCTTACTAGCAAAAAGCAATCTGGATACAATTACAATCAATAAACAAGCAAAATGAGAGAAAAAAAAGAATCAAAACAATGTATGTTTAAGAATATATACAGCACTACTGACTTGTTAATTACAGTTGGTGTGGTGCTGAGGGTTTGAACTTTTAAGGTCGCCTTGAAGCGCAAGGTCAATGGTTAAAGCTCACCAGCTGCTCCTTGGGAAACCCTTTACAGGGTCACTATGAGTTTGAACTGACTCCACCACACTGACCAATTTGTTAATTATATGTAACCCACTTAAAAATGAACAAAACCCACTAAATTAGAAATATACTTTAATAATAAATACTCCATCATGCTTCTAAGCATGAAATACAATCCAAATTCATTTAAAAAAAAAAAAATCTATAGTTTGACTTTTCCTCCCATAGCTTTTGCTTGATAGCTCGCTTGATAGCTCAGGATGTAGATTTCTTCCAGTGACAGTTTTTCGGAAAGAACTACCCAAGAGGAGATCTTTTATAAAGGTTCTTTTTCAGTTTATTATCCTTAATTAAAGGTTCCTGGATCAACGTAAGGGTAAGCAAGAAATTCCCCCAGTTTATTGCCTTCAGAGTCATAGTGGAGCATTCGGAAGCAAACATCACAAAAGAAGCATGGGTCCACTGGTGCAAAACTGTCATTGTTCGTCACCCACCTGTGGTTGTAAAGAAGATAGACATCAGTATAACTAAGTTTATGTTGCTGTTAGTATGAGCTAGGTTAATGACCTCTAGTACATATGAGCTCTGCTAGCGTAGTGGTAACGAATCAGGCTGCTAACCTCAGGGTCAGCAGTTCGAAACTACCAGTTGTTCCACAGGAGAAAGATGAGCCTGCTCCTGTAAAGGTTTACATACAGTCTCGGAAACCCTGTGCAGAGTCACTATGAGTCGGAACCGACTCCATGGCACATAACAACAGTACATAGATTTAAATTCCCAATTTTTCTTACTCTTACTGTTGTGATTAATTGCTGTCCAGTCTCTTACTGACCTTGTATAGGGTTTGAACTGCCAAACTTGCAGTTAGCAGTCTTACTCAGTAGTACGGTGACACCAGGAGTTGTGAGAGTCAAATTCCACCATAACTAAGATACAAAATGCTACAAGGCCCAAGTACTCTCAAATGGAGTTTAGTGGTGGCTGAAGAACTTAATGTTAAATATTTAAATGGGTAAACTGGTATGTAAATCATGGACCTTAAAGCTATATAAAACAAAACAAGATTTCATGAAATAATATTTGAGGGCACTACACGTGAAGTGGGAGAAAGATGAGGCTTTCTACTCCCGTAAGGATTTACACCCTCGGAAACCCTGTTACAGGTCGCTATGGGTCGGAACCGACTCAACGGCACTTAACACGTGAAGTAATGTATTTTGTTGGGTGAAGGCTGCAGAATAAGTTTCCCTGACAGCACCAGTGTGCTACTTGCTCTAACCACAGCCCTGAAGTCTGAACAGTGGATTTGTGCTACACATAATGTAGTTTGCTTAGTGTTAAAATGAAAGGGGCCCATCATCCCGGTTTTTGTTTGTGTGTGTGAGGAGCCCTGCACTTGTGAACATGATTTTGTAGCACTTCTGGAACTAGATAAAGCCTCTTGTTTACACCCCAAAGTACAAATATCAGATCCTATTTTGGACAAAACTGGAAGTGCTAAAAGTGAAAAAAGTACCTATTAGAAACCAGTATTTCTCTAAGAAAAAGATTTTGATTACCTGGCTGTGTACATTTTACAGACAAAGCATTTTCTTGTCCATAGCCAGTGTTTCTTGATCAGAAGTGGGTAAAGTGTCCTATCCAAGCAGTCGTCATAGTGCACCAACCTTTTTAGACAGGAGAAAGAAATGATGGTATTAAGATGATTTTGTTTGATTTGTAAAGAACTAAATACCTGTACCTCCATGTTAGGAACCACAGTTTATTTTGTAGTATTAAACAGGAATTTTGGTATGCTGTCTTGCTACATCAGGTTTCAACAAATTGTGTTCCACAAAATACATTCAAAATATTGGACTAAACAAGGCTTTCTTTTCTGTGAGGCCTCCCAAATCCCTTTATGGTGATTAAAAGAGGGAGTTGGAGATGTTTCTAATTCAGTCTTGTCCTAAACATTTTACACACTGAAACATCTCCAAAATTCTGGCTTGAAAAATTTTTAAAAAGTTTTTGTTGTTAGCTAGATGCTGTTCTCACTAAAGGGATTTTAAAAATGCAATAAAAGCACTTGCCAAAAAATGTGAAGCTGTTTTGACATATTTTCCATCTATGTTTGTACACTTCTGAAAGCAAGGTTTACATTTCTCCAATCCTTCCCCAAAGAATTCTGCACTCTTTAATTTATACCACATCAAACCAAAAGTTTTGGCATCCTCAAGGGACTCAAATTTTTGTTTCTTTTAGTGTCTAGGTTTGGGTTAAGATCAGGGCTGTAATGAACACAGGTGGGGTGATGGAGAAAATTTACTAAGCACAACATTCCTGACCCTTTTCTCACTTACAGCACTTTGGATAAAATCTACTAGCCTATCCTTTGAAAAAACAGTTGCCATAACTTTGTGAGGTAACCTATGTGCGTGGCAGATCCTGTTGGAAGCTACTAGTTTGTTTTTTTTTTAAGTGCTGGAGAATAATTTTTAAAGCACCATAGATTTCTAGAAGAATAAATCTGTGTTGGAAGAAGTACTGCCAGAATGCTCTTTAGAAACCAAAATGCTGAAACTTTGTCTCTCATACTTCGGACATGCTATCAGGAAGCACCAGCCTCTGGAAAAGGGCATCATGCTGGAAAAGCAGAGGGTCAGCGAAATGCACTGACACAGTGGCAGTAGCAATGAGTTCAAATGCAACACCAATTGTGTAAGAATGACGCAGGACTGGGCAGTGTCATTCTGTTGTGCACAAGGTCACTATGAGTTGGTACCTAACAACAGTAACATAGTTTGTCATGAAACACACAGAATACCTTTGAATAGTCAACAGAATACATGTAAACAGCTTTTTGGTATTCTCTGACATCAGCAATGCCATCTGTTGTTCCACATCATTTTTTGAATCTGAATCTTATAGTTCCTTGTTGATATTCTGCTATAACTGTTTCTGGACTACCTTTACAATTTAAATTTTTTGTATTACTAATAATATTGTTCAATAATTTCTGCATTCTGTTGGACTACGTTTCTTTGGAATGGACACAATTGTGACCAGGTAGGTAGGTATCTTCCAAAGTTTTTTGCTTGGATGAATGAGTTTTTCTGGTACTGCATCCATTTGTTGAAACTAATTGATATTGAAACAATAATTTCTAGAACCTGATGACTTAACTGTAACTTGGATTTGGAAGCTACCGTTTTGATTGGCCTTTATTTTTTAAAAGGTCTGGTGTGGTGCTGCTGTAAGAGATGCACTGGATTGCTAACCAAAATGTGGTTCAAACCCACCAGCTGCTCCATGGAAACCCTATACAGGGTCACTATGGGTCAGGACCAACTTGATGGTACTTATAAAAAATGAAAGTAAGACAAGTGTATTACTGAGTACTTGTCTGCAGCCATCACACAGCTACGTTTAAATAGGTTTTGTTTGCGATAAACCTATGCACGTATGGACTGAAGCCCTAGTAGGAATACTTTCTGACTCCCCCTCATATTTCCTCATACAGTTCTTTCTTTGCCCGATGTTTAGTACCTTCTTATGAAATACAGTTAGAGAAAGTTTCTCAGAACCAGATAGCTTAGATTGACTGGTTATTTGGCACAACATGTTTTTTTTTATTTTACTGTCATCCTTACTAAAATCCAAATCTGTCTCCTGGCCTAGTGTGAATGTGTGGGGATTTCAGTTTCAGGTGTCAGAATCATGAAACCTATAAAGAATGGGAAGGAGAAGTCAGTTTACACTCTATCACTTATCATCTGCATGACCTTCAGATTTCATTTCAAAAATGGAATTGAACAGAATTGTTTGAAGTATCATAATCTGATAATTTGGATTGTAGTAAGAAAAAGGTAGTAAATACTAACTTCATTAAAAAAAACAAAACAAAACACTAAAGCACTAAACGAGTTTGTCATAGGAAAAGCATCGGGTGACTCAATCTGCCTGTAAGATGAAAATGACTTATAGTTTAAATTACTTTTAAAAGTGACTTAGTATATGCTGGCTGCCACGAGGCAGGCTTACAGACTCTGCCCTTTGGTAGTTTAAATGATTATATATTCTGTTCCTGAGTGTTTTTGTGTATATCCCCACCAGACAACAGAGGGAATGGCAGCAAATCTTATTGAATGATGATGCATGGAGGAAATTGTAATCATTGCAATGAAATGATGAGCGTAAAACTGATGTTCCCCCATGTAAGCTATTACTCAATTAAAAATAAAAACATAAAAAATAAGTGATTTAGGAAGTCCCCTACTGAACTCTTACAAAATGTAAACGCATTTTGCTTTAGATTTGGAAGAGGTCACTGTTGGTTTTATTTGCTTTGAGTTGAAGCGTCAAGTCGTTCCCATAAGGCTTGCGTTGACATTGTGTGTATCTGCAATCATTGTAAGGTAGCCGTGACCAGTAGTAGCAGTCTTCCACTTAATGCGGATTCTAAGGCTGTCTCCCTCACTTGACTGGAAGAGCAAGCAGGATAGCCTACATAAAATTTAATACATTGTTTGAAAAAAGAAATGTGCTGCACACAATTTGAAATGCCATGTGAATGTATGAGGTTTGTACCCACTCTCCAGACTTTAGCTCCTCATCATCCCTCTTGGAAATTTCTCTGCTCCAAAAAGTTCATGGGAAAATGAAATGATAAGATAATGAAAATTTCTGAAGCCCACTCATATATAAATTTTCCTATTTCAATGTAGCTACTAACTTATTTCTAAGCAATAAAATGAACTAAATATATTTTAGGTGTTTCTGTAAGAAGTTGCTACTAAGTGCCATCAAGTCGATTCCAACTCCTAACAACCCAGTATTGGTTTTTCGAGTAGTGGTTGCTAGATTTGAAGTGTGCACCTTGTACTTACAAGTCCAGGGTTTATCCGATAGCATAACATAGGTTAGATATTCTATTAGAAAGAATCACAGAATTGGAATTCTAAAAGTTACCTAATTAGTAGGATTAATATCACAATACTCCAGAAATTTCCTGTGGAGGATTGTACTCCTTTTGTATTTTACATCCCATACAAGAGGGGGCTGCTCTAGAAGGGGTGGCTCTAGGGGGTGCTGCTGGGTGCCCCTTGTCACCAGCTCAAAGTCAAAACAGGACAGTGACCTACTAAGATGCAGTATTTCCCAAAGTCACCTCAGGGTAAGACCCACACGTGTATATTTAAATACGGTGACTTTCTAACCTCCCTTTACTGTCAGTCTTACTGACTCGGAATCCCAAGGAGATCGTCTGATTTAGTAAGCACCCAAGGTGATTTTTATCAGAGGCTAACAGGACTGGGGAGATGACTTCAGAGGGTCCCTTCTACCTCATGGAAGGAAAAGTGGGAGCAAGGGCTCGGCTGTGTTTTGGAAGATCCCAAGACTCAAGTGGAAGCAGGAGCGCTTCAAAGGTGTCAGGTCCTCTTCGGGTCACAAGAAAAATGCAAGTGTATCAATCCTCACTAAATACTTGAATCATCTTTCAGAGACAATCATATCAGAAGAGTACAGGTTTATCTTACACATCGATCCTTCTGAGATTTCCTCAAAAAGGAGGAAATGAGTATCTCGAATTGTAGCACTGTAGGATAAGCGCTGGACTGTTAACTGCAAAGTTGTTTCAAATCCACTAGCCACTCCTCAGGAACCTTATATAAAGGTTGCTAAGAGTCAGAACCAACTTGATGGCACAAGACAACAATCATGGGGAATGAGATTTTGGGATCTGTTGATAAATTTTGGAGAGCTGGCATCTCTATTCATTTACAAGGAAGACAGAATAGGATATCAGCTATACAAACTATATTGTTGTTGTCAGGTGCCATCAAGTCGGAACCGACTCATAGCGACCCCATGCACAGCAGAACGAAACAATGTTCGATCCTGGGCCAACCCCACTACCGCTGCCACACTTGAGTCCATCAGTGATGCCACCTGGCCAATCCATCTCATTAGGGGTCTTCCTCTTTTTCTCTGACCCTACACCTTACCCAACATGACATCCTTCTCCAGCGACTGTTTTCCTCTGGACAATATGTCCAAAGTATGAGAGACGAAGCTTAGCCATCCTGGCCTCCAAGGAGCACTCTGGCTGCACTTCTTCCAAAACAGAT
>NW_006408583.1:12152015-12153658 GCF_000296735.1 Chrysochloris asiatica
TTAGTAGCCACTCAGTGCTCACTTTGAGAATTACTTATATCATAAATTTGAGCATGTAGCTGATGAATATCCACAGACAAGTGTATATTGTTCCATAACCTTCCAACGTAAAGCTTTACAAAACATTACGACTTTACGTTCGTTAAATGTCAAAAATCTGTCTCCTTGTTCCCTAGTTTCCCTTTGTCCCCTAAAAAGTTGGTAAAAGAGACAAGAAACCTAGTAATAGTTACTTGCAAATGTGCAAAGCAAAGGTTGTAAATAATACCACCTCATTACCAGCTGCTTAGACTTGTAAAAGTATTGAGAGATTCTAAACCTCTGAATACATAGTCATTTGGATAGGTGTGCCACAAACACACTATGAGTAAAAATGCAAATGGACACAGGAGTTGACCACTGAATGGAAAACAGGCACTTTGGACTGCTGCTCCCCGCCAAGCTTCAGTGATGGGCACTTTGGTTTAATTTCCCCCCAAGTACCTGTGTTTTTCTATTCTGCAATAAGAGTAGGAAAACAACAAATTAAAGAGCGTGCTGAGTGCAGCCACCTACCTTATGTCGGTAATGACGACGACATGCTCACAGTCTCCCTGGTGACAGTATAAGTATGGAAAGCCCAGTTTGACAGAAAGATCATTGAAAGTGAAATCTTCCATGTTAGCTGTCTGAAACTTTCCATAGCCTCGATCATGGGACTCAGACCACTCAATGATTGTTCTGTGGGAGAGGGTCAACAATGATGTGAGATTAACCCATTACCTGCTTCACAAAAACCTTACAATGACCAAAGGGATGGGTTCACCCAAGTAACGAGATCATTCCATCTTCGGAGGAAAGCAATAGGGAGTCAGTATAGGCTGGAGTTAGGAATGCAGAATTTTTTTTGGAACTACTTATTGAGAATGCCAAAGTATTCTCCATCTATTACAGCAGTGAGTCCGTGAGTGGTGCAAATGGGTGATCAATTCCATAAAAACACAAAGGCTAATGTTGCTCCCACAACAAACAAACAGTTCCTTGGTAAAGAGTTTAACAAGCCAAGTAGGATTTACTGAGCTAGAACAATTTTAAGAAACAGGAAAGGATCTGAAGAGACTTTGGGGAATTGGTACCTGCTCAGATCTCTGCATTCAGGATATCTTTGATCATTGTAAAATGTGCCTTCAAAATAAAAGAAGGCTGATTTGTAGAGATCCTACAAGAAAAGAGATGCTGTTAAAATGACACTATTCACAATTGTGGAGTGCTGTTGTCTGTATGACAAGCAATGGACTGCTAACCACAAGGTCAGCAGTTTGAGCCCACCAGCTTCTCTGCAGGAAAATAGTGAGGCTTTTGTGTGACAGTCAGATTTATAGCCAGGGAAATGCCACTCTGCGTTGGAACTGACTCAAAGACACTTAAAAATGACAATAGTTATGAAATTGCTCTAATTATTACTTAAAACATTTACTATATGTGTTATGGTTGTCGCTGTTAAGTACCGTCGAGTCAGTTCTGAATCAGGTTTCTAAGGATGTAAAGCTTGACAGGAGCAGAAACCTCATCTTTCTCCTGCAGAATGGTTGGCAGTTTCAAAGTGCTGACCTGGAAGTTGACAGCCTGACTCCTAACCACTACATCACTAGGATTTTTTTTTT
>NW_006408583.1:12154468-12185806 GCF_000296735.1 Chrysochloris asiatica
ATTTAGAGTAACTGCTGCTCTGAGTATAGGTCAGGTTCATCTTGAAGATGTATCTTCTGTCACTGTAGCTGTTCCAGTCTGCTTGTCCCATCACTAGGATTTTAACCTGTTGCTGTCTTAACCACTGGGTTGGATTTCAATCTACAGGTTCTTCTACAATTCATAAAAGAATCCGATCAGAAATGAATGGAATGCCAATGTTGCTCGACTACAGGCAACCCGAGAATGGCAACTATCTGGGTACTAGCACTGAGCTGAGAGAGTCAGCCCTATTTGAATTTCTAAGGGAAGCCTTCCTAATGATGACAGAGATGGTGGAGTTAGGGTTTTCCGGCATTCCTGTATTTTCAATGTTTTTATGTGCCATGGACTCGGTTCTGACTTCATACTGACCTGTACAGGGTTTCCGAGGCTGTAATTCTTTACAGGAGCAGAAAGCCTCATCTTTCTCCCACGGAACAGCTGGTAGTTTCAAATTGCCGACCTTGAGGTTAGCAGCCTGATTCATAACCACTACACTACTCTCTCATATTTTCCTTAAGTTTCAGAACAGTTATTACTATCTTTTCTGCAAGGTCCTACCCGAGGTACCAGAGTGGTGACACCACTGGTGTGGAGCCTCAGGGTCGTGAACTTTTAGTCGACCCGACTCTCAATTAGAGAGGTGGTGGCTCTTAATCCTGTTGGCCTAAGAGAACCACACAAACACCAAAGGCCAAGTCTCACCTCAGACCCATTACAAGAGAATCTTAAGTATGGGAGCCTGATGTGTATTCTTCCAAAGCTTTCAGGGAGATTTGAATGCAGAACCACAGTTAGACTAGACTCATCCTTCACCCTGTGCTTGGACTACGGGCCTGCATGAGGGCCAGAAGGTTCTTCTTAATCCAACACTGATGAGCTCTGCTCTGGGAACAGTGACTAAATCTCACTGACCTTGTGTATGGTCAACAGCGAAGTAAAAGGAAAACTATTTCCTTCTTCACAGGTTATTGTGAAGATAAAAGGATACAACGTGGTCACAGGGTCATCTTAGAGCAACTCTGTGCAACTTACATACTTCAACTGTAAGTCAAAAGTTTCCCTTACCTTAGCCTTGATTCATGAGAGGAACTGTCTTCACAGCTCTGTCTGAGACATTTTCTTAGCTAGTGCCGCCCTGGGAATCCTAGTGTGGCAATCTTGTGTTGAGCAAGTTATCTTAGACGCATTTTTCCAAGACACGTGCTTACTTTGTCAAATTTTGGTAATTCTCCCAATATTTCAAACTTTTTATAATGCACACTTAGTAAATTACAGTAAAGTATAAACAATTTTTATATGCACTTTATTGTTGTTAGCTACCTTCAAGTTGGTTTTGATAAATGCACTGGACACAAGGTTGGTTTGAACTGCAAGGTTGGCAGTTCAAATCCACCAGCCGCTCCTCAGAAACCCTATACAGGGTCACTATGAGTCAGAATGGACTCGATGGCACTTAATATACATCACGGAAGTAAACACTGCCTGGTCCTGCACCATCCTCACCATTGTTACACATGACCCCACTGCTGCTGTCATTGTGCCAATCCATCTCGTTGGGGGCCTTTCTCTCTTTTGCTGACCCTATACTTTACTTCTCCAGGGACAGCTCCCTCCTGATAACATGTCTGAAGTATGAGAGACGAAGTCTTGCTATCACTATTCTAGCTTCTAAGGAACATTCTAGTTGCACTTCTTCCAACAGAGATTTGTTTGTTCTTTTGGCTGTCCATGGCACTTCCAATATTCTTTTCCAAAACCATAACTCAAATGCATCAATTCTTCTACATGCTTTCACATGCAGATGAAGTTATTGAAAATACCATGGCTTAGGTCAGATGCACCTTAGTCCTCAAACTGATATCTTTACATTGAGATGCTATCCATACTGAAGTCTTTGATCTTCATCAGTATTTTAAGTCCTCTTCGCTTTCAGCAAGCAAGATTGTATCATCTACATATTGCAGGGTGTTAATGAGTGTTCATCTAATCCTGATGCCATGTTCTTCACATAATCCAGCTTCTCGGACTATTTGCTCAGCATACAGATTGAATCAGTAGGGTGATACAACACCTTTTCTGCTTTTAACTCAATGTTTCCCCTTGTTCTGTTCAAACAACTGCTTCTTGGTCTATTTACAGGTTCCTCATGAGCACAATTAAGTGTTCTGGAATACTCATTCTTTGCAACGCTACCCATAGTTTATCATGATCCACACAGTCGAAAGTCTATATTCAATAAAGCACAACTAAACATATTCCTCGTATTCTCTGCTTTCAGTCTAGATTCATCTAACATCAACAATGACAGCCATTTCACATCCTCTTCTGAATCCAGCTTGAATTTCTGGCAGTTCTCTATTCAAGTACTGTTGCAACCATTTTTAAATTATCTTCAGCAAAATTTTACTTGGATGTGTTATTAATGATATTGTTGGATAATTTCCGCATTCTGTTGGGTCACCACTCTTTGGAACGGGTACAACTACGTATCTCTTCCAATCTGTAGGCCAAGTAGCTGTCTTCCAAATTTCTTGGCATAGATAAGTGAGTGCCTCCAGTGCTGCATCAGTTTGTTGAAATAGTTCAATCGTATCCTGTCGATCCCTGGAGACTTGATTTTCGCTAGTGCCTTCAGTGCACCTTGAACTTCTTCCTTCAGTACCATCGGTTCTTCATCATATGCTACCTCTTAAAATGGTTGAACCCCTACCATTTTTTTTTTTTTGGTACAGTGACTGTGTACATATCTTCCATCTTCTTTTGAAGTTTTCTGTATCATTCAGTATTTGCCCATAGTATCCTTCAATATTTCAAATTGAGGTTTGAGTTTTTCTTCAGTTCTATCAGTTTAACATAAGGATATCATGTTTGGTAAGGTGGAAAAAGAGGAAGACCCCCAATGAGATGGATTGGCCAAGCGGCAGTATCAATGGACTCAAGTGTGGCAACAGTAGTGAGGTTGGCCCAGGATCGGGCAGTGTTTCGTTCTGCTGTGCATAAGGTCGCTATGAGTCGGTCCCGACTCGATGGCACCTAACAACAACATCAGCTTGAGAAATGCTGAATATGTTCTCCTCTTTTGCTTTTCTAATTCTAGGTCTTTGCATATTTCATTATAATACTGTACCCTGTATAGGGTTTCTAGGGAGTGGCTGGTGGGTTTGAACTGCCATCCTTGTGGTTGGCAATAATGTGCTTATCCTAGGGCACCCCACCAGAATTCCACATTACTGTATGTACTGGGAAACAAAAAAACTCATGTGACTTGCTTTACGAGAACTCTCGCTGTTATGTTTAGCAAGTATTCTTTTGGTAATCATGGAATAAATTAGGGACTTGCAGCTCTTGTAGGTGAGGAAAGGAAAAGGTCTAGTCCAACCAATAAGTAGGATTTCTGAATAAAATACTGTCTTTGGTTAATTTGGTATGGCAGAAGACTAGAGAGGCAAACATTGCCAACCAAAAAGCATTACTGCTTAAGTAATCTTCTTAGAGTTGGCAGCTCATGACACTGCTCTGACCATCTCCCTTTTGCCAATAAAATACTTTGCCAGGATAGTGTACTGTGTATCGAGCACACAGTTCAACAGTAACCAGCAGCTATTATTTTAATAAATTGAAGAAACAGAAACTGTATGACAACAGATGTCAATATTTAAAAATGGAACTCTGGGTCGTTTAGTCCCCTGCTTAGAAAGCTTGCAGAGGCATGAGCACTGCTGTGCCAACCCAGAACCCTGACTGGTCTACACCACCATTTAGGGCTTCCTGGGGCAAAGACTGATTCTGGGATCTCACCCAGATGGCTTTGAGCAATGATGCATGGCTAGAATAAGAAAGAATTCAGATTTTTCTTATTAAGTTGATCTGTTACTTTATAGTTATATTTTATGTGTTTTGTTAAGAAATTCTACAGAGGAAATTACATCTTGTTGCCCTATATTAGTGCCTGTTCTACATGTAGGTTTGAAATTCCACTAGTCTCTTTATTTTCTAATGATACAAAACTCTCTATAGTTTATCTCAAAAAGCACTGAAGAACCTAACTACCTTAAAATGACTTTCAACAGAACTCAGAAGATACCCTGGTGTTGTCTGTGTGTGTGCAGCGACGCCAGCCCCTGGGTGTTGTCTGTGTGTGTGCAGTGACGCCAGCCCCTGGGTGTTGTCTGTGTGTGTGCAGTGACGCCAGCCCCTGGGTGTTGTCTGTGTGTGTGCAGGGACGCCAGCCCCTGGGTGTTGTCTGTGTGTGTGCAGTGACGCCAGCCCTTGGGTGTTGTCTGTGTGTGTGCAGTGACGCCAGCCCCTGGGTGTTGTCTGTGTGTGTGTGTAGTGACGCCAGCCCCTGGATGTTGTCTGTGTGTGTGCAGTGACGCCAGCCCCTGGGTGTTGTCTGTGTGTGTGCAGCGACGCTAGCCCCTGGACAAGTGACACAGTAGCACTGTCAGTCATGAGCATGTAGGGCAAAGTGGCATAGAGAGGAAAGTCAGGTAACATGTTTTGTCATAAGTGAATCTCGTGCTGGGTTTGAAAGTCTGCATATGAACTTAGCGGACAGTTGGGAGGGACGGAAGGGCTCCCTACCACGTGGAATCATCTGAGGCACAGACTGTGGTGTGCTTGAAGGATACTGCAGTCTCCTGTGGCCGCAGCATGAGGTGCCAAGGGAGCGGGTGAGTAGCACGGAAAGTTGTTGGGAATAATCACCATAAAAAGCCTCTGATGTCAGACTGAGGTCTCAAGGCCAGAGCTGGTGGAGACCCACAGTGATTTTTAAGCTGAGAGTGACAGGTTCGGGAGTAGTTTAGTAAGACAAGGAAGAATAAAGCATTTACTAAATTTTTATAAAACAGCCACAGTATTCACTATTTTCTTAGCTTAACATTATTTCCTCTTGTTTTATGGGGGAAAAAAATTAACTTACTTTGCTGATGTGCTCAGGGGCCTGGTCAGGAGTGTTGCTGAATTCTCCACCCATCTGGAGGTCACTGACACAGCAAATTGAATCCCTCAGTTCTGTGAGCTTCTGGCTGCCCAATACTAACACCGTCTGGTACGGTTTGTGTTCTTTGTGCTAAAAGTCCAATGGTAAGAAAGTTCAATTCCACTTGGAAGGAAAACAACTAAAAAACAAATTCTATCAGAGCCAGGTCTACATTGTAAGTTACTAGTTTTTTAAATTTAAGCTAAGCATTATAATTAGAATGCTATAAACTGACATTAGCATTAGCGAATCCTTGGGATATAATTTCATCTAGCAGTACTGTCTTTGAAAATGTTCTGGCTGTTACTTCACTGAAGTCAGAAGATTTTTGTGTTTTATATTGGAGTTGATTATTTGAGATCCGAAAACAATTTACTCACAGAAATAAGGTAATTCATACTAATTACATCCAAGGTAAATCAAAATAAGCCTATTTATTTACAAGTACATTATTTACATATTCGTT
This sequence comes from Chrysochloris asiatica, assembly GCF_000296735.1. Taxonomy (NCBI): domain Eukaryota; kingdom Metazoa; phylum Chordata; class Mammalia; order Afrosoricida; family Chrysochloridae; genus Chrysochloris; species Chrysochloris asiatica. The sequence continues at coordinate 12,159,943 of NW_006408583.1, forward strand.
GTTAAGTGCCTTCAAGTCATTTCCTACCCATAGTGACCCTGTATAGGGTTTCTGAAGAGCATCTGATGAGCTTGAACCGCCAACCTCACCGTTCAAACAGCTTTGCAGTCTGGCTCATTAACCCACAGCGCCACACCAAGACTCCCCACATACTATAGTCAACTTCAATTAAACCATATCATCATTTATGGTACATCTCTTTGGGAATTCAAGACTATATCCGCTATGGTCTGGGATAGAGTTCTTTTTATTAGAGACTCCTTTAGAAATTCCTCAATTTGTTTAACTTTTTGTATTTTCAAAGAAGACCTACATTGAGTTAGTTAAATAATTTCCCAAGTATTCTCAATTGGTGAACAAAGTCAATTAACTCTTTGACCAGTCACCCATTCTGTAAAAAAACTTCAAGGATTCTTAGAATCATTTTGGATTTAAATATACTTTCTGCTGCTTCTACTGCAGAAAGTAGACATTCTAACTCTATCATGTTACTGCTGTTTAGTGACATCCAGTTGGTGCTGACTCACTGCAATACTGTATAGGATTTCTGTATAGGAGCAGCTGGGGGCTTTGAACTGCTGACCTTGCGAGTAGCAGTCCAGTGCTTATTCTATAGCATCACACCAGGACTCCTTGTACTCCTATTAATGAGTGCTAAAATTTGACAATATTTATTTTACAATAATGAAACCAAACCCACTGCCGTTGAGTTGATTCTGACTCATAGCAAACTTACAGGACAGAATAGAACAGAGCAGAACTGTCCCACAGGGTTTCCAAGGCTGTAAAACTTTGTGGAAGCAGACTGCCACATCTCTCTTCTGGGGAGTAACTGATGGGTTTGAACCACCAACCTTTTAAACCACACTTTTTAAACTGTGCTATCAGGGTTGTTGTTTAGAATGTTGTTGTTAAGTGCCATTGAGTCGTTTTCAGCTTATAGTGACCTTGTACAGGATTTTTGAGGAGTGGCTGGTAAGCTTGAACTGTCGATATTGTAGTTCAAATTGACCTTGCAGTCCAGTGCATTATGTCGCAGCAGTACACCAGGACTCCTTATTTACAATATTCCTCATTAAAACAAGGTAGTGTATACTTGCATTATTTTAGTTCTGAGGAATGGGACTCTTGGAAAACTGGATTCTTGGACAAAGTTTCTTACATTATCTGTGAAATCCAAAAGGTGGGCACACTGACCTTGTGAAATATGACAGGGTAGAGGATATTGAGAGACAGGATCAGCTCCCCTGCTCCCACCAGGTCTGCAGGGTTTCCGGGCCGTTTTCCCATGCCCTGTGACCCCTGTGGGAGGAAGATGAGTTACACAGGGCGGCCTTCAACTCAGTCAGACACTGTGACTCATGAGACACAGGGTGGTGCTGCAGCTAGAAGCAGAGGCCTGAGCTGGCTTCCTAACTCAGGCAAATGGTTAAATCTCTCTATGCTCTAGTTTTATCTTCTGCTAAAAGGAAAAGGAAAAAAAACTCCGAACCCAGAAAATGCTTATTTTATAGAACTGCTATGTACAGAATGCATCAAATCAGCTATCTGGCACTAAGTGTTCAGTAACTAATAATAAAACAGGGCTATTCATGTTACATGCCTTTGCCTTTGTTGTTTAGGTGCTGGGGAGTCATTTGCTACTCATAATACTCCCATGTGACAGAGTAGAACTGCTCCATAGGGTTTTCTTGGCTGTAATTTTTATAAAAGCAGACTTTTCTCCCGTGAAGCTGCTTGTTGTTGTTGTTGTCAAGTGCCGTCGAGTCGATTCCGACCCATAGCGACCCTGTATAGGGTTTCCAAGGAGTAGCTGGTGAACTTAAACCGCCGACCTTGCAGTTCAAACGGTTTTGCAGTCTGGTGCATTAACCCACAGCACCAGTGACGCTGCTAGGTGGGTCCAAACCACCAACCCTTCAGTTAGCAACTGAGTACTTAACTGTCTGTGCCACCAGGGATCCTAATGTTGGCACAATACTGGCACTTTACAGTTGCTAAAACTTTCACACACCTCATCTATTATTATGAAGCATTTTATAGATGAGCCTCAGGTCAACCCACAGTCATGCCACAACATTCAGATCTGGTCTGCTCTAAAAGCCACACTGTTTCACAACATTATCACACACTCTTTGGTTTTGTGCTCAGTAACTGAAGTGGAGGTCACCAGGGAAGGCTGGCTAGGAAATAAAAGGCAAAAGGTGCAAAAGAAATAAAGGTGCCAAAGAGCAGGTGTCCTTATGCACTACATAGCGCCCAGAACACCTGGCACACAGTAGGTGTGCAGGAAATGCACTGACAGAACCCATCGTGTCTACTAGCTCTTCATTCCTTAGCGCTCACTAACTTGAACTGTACTCAGGGCTTTACGTGGAGTCCTGGTGAGGCGCTGTGGATTACTGTGCCGGTCTGGAAGATCAGTTTGAACTTCAAGACTGGCGGTTCAAGCCCACCAGACACTCCTCGGAAATCCTATACAGGGTTGATATGAGTCAGAACCGACTTGATGACACTTAACAATAACAACAACAAGGATTTAACATAGAAATAATTGGTAAGGATTAGGAATATGGTAAACCACTATCAGGAGCAGAAAAATAAGAACCGGATTACTGTTGTTGTTAAGTGCCATAGCAAGCCTGTATAGGGTTTCCAAGGAATGGCTGTGAGTTTGAACTGCCAACCTTGCAGTTGAGTACAGTGTCACACCAGGACTCCAAGAACATGATTGTTGTTGTTGTTATGTGCCGTAGAGTCGGTTTCGACTCATAGCGACCCTGTATAGGGTTTCTGAGGCAGTAAATCTTTACGGGAGCAGAAAGCCTCATCTTTCTCCCGCGGAACAGCTGGTAGTTTCGAACTGCTGTCCTTGCGGCTTGCAGCCCGATGTGTAACCACTACGCTACCAGAGCTCCTTAAGAACAGGATTGTTGTTGTTGTTGTTATGTGCCGTGGAGTCGATTCTGACTCATAGTGACCCTGTATAGGGTTTCTGAAGCTGTAAATCTTTACGGGAGCAGAAAGCCTCATCTTTATCCTGCAGAACAGCTGGTAGTTTTGAGCTGCTGACTCTGAAGTTAGCAGCCCGATTCATAACCACTATGCTACTAGAGCTCCTTGAACAGGATTAGGGGGGTGAAAAAGCTTTAACTTAGTCTGGTACTGAGAGCAAGAGTAAAGAAAGAGGAAAAGCTTAGAGCAATACAAAAGCAGATCTGAAAGAGTCAAATATGCCCCCTCCTTCCCTCTAACTGCCATCCAGTCGATTCTGATACCTAGTGTCCCTACAGGACAGATATTACTGCTGCACAGGGGTTTCAAGGCTGCCATCTTGATGAATGCAGACGGTTATAACTTCCTCCCTTGGAGCTGCTGGTAGATTTGAACTGCCAACCTTTCAGTTAGCAACAAGATCTGAAGTGTATCTCTAGGGTCCCTTGTCAAATATACGTTGACTTGAATTCTGGGGCCTTTTTCTCCCTCTCGTTCCCAGCCCCAGGGAAGCAGTTACAGTTTGTTTTCAACTACGCATGTCCAATGGAAAGTGCCAACTCAGCCATGAGGAACTCACTCAGCCATGACACAGAGGTCACTGCTGTTGTGGGACGGGGGGAAAGATGAGACTCTTACCATCTCGTAAGCAAATGTTTCCTGTCGGCACACTCTGTCTATTGTTAGGGTTTCTTCCCGCTGTTCCATGAGCCTCTTTCTAACCCTGTTGTTGACACAAGACAAAAATCAAACTTCAGTGTTCTTTACTGAACCTTTAAAAACAACTCATATATATTTTTAACTTTTAATTTGAACTAGTTTTAATTCTGCTCATCATGAATCTGTACGTGGACCAAGAGGCAGTTGTTCGAACAGAATATGGGAACAGAAGATGGTTGAAAATTAAGAAAGGTGTACGACAGGGTTGTATTCTTTCACCATAATTATTCAACATGTATGCTGAGCAAATAATCCAAGATGCAGGGTTTTATGAAGAAAAACGTGGCATCAGGATTGGAGGAAGACTCATTAACAACCTGCGATATGCAGATGATACAACCTTGCTTGCTGAAAGTGAAGAAGACTTAAAATATTTACTGATGAAGATCAAAGAGCACAGCCTTCGGTATGGGTTGCATCTCAATGTAAAGAAAACAAAAATCCTCACCACTGGACCAATAAACAACATTCTTATCAACAAAGACTGAAGTCATCAAGGACTTCATTCTTCTTGGATCAACTATCAACATTCATGGAAGCAGCAGCCAAGAACTCAAAATGTCGTATTGCATTAGGCAAATCTGCTGCACAAGACCTTTTTAGAATGTTGTAGAGCAAAGATGACAGTTTGAGGACTAAGGTGCGCCTGACCCAAGCCATGGTATTTTCAATAACCTCATGTGCATGGGAAAGCTAGACAGTGAATAAGGAAGACCATAGAAGAATGGATGCTTTTGAGTTACAGTGTTAGAGGAGAATATTGAAAGTGCCATGGGCTACCAAAAGAACCATCAGATCTGTGTTGGAAGAAGTACACCCAGAGAGCTCATTGGAGGTCAAGATGGCCAAATTTCTTCTCTCATATTTCAGGCATTTTGTCAGGAGGGACCAGTCACTGGAGAATAATAACATGTTTGGTAAGGTAGAGGGTCAAAGAAAAAGAGGAAGACCCCAAAGAGATGGATTAGCCAAGTGGCAGCATCGATGGGCAGAAGCATGTCAATGATACTGAAGCTGGCCCAGGATCGGGCAGTGTTTCGTTCTGTTGTGCATAAGGTCACTATGAGTTGGTACCGACTCGATGGCACCTAATAACAACAACAGTTTTAGATTATCAGGAAAGCTGCAAAAATTCATAGAGCTCCCTTACAGGTCTCACACAGCTTCTCCTAATGTTGACATCTTTACATGATCAATAATTGTCAAGAACAAGAAGTTCACTGGCACACTGTTACCCCAGGCCTTATCCAGATTTCAGGAATGCCATTTTGGGTCCCTCACTACAGTAATTTCTCCTGAGTCCCCTGCAGTCTTGTGCAGTCCCTCAGTCTCTCATTTTTCAGGACCTGAATACTTGAAGAGTTCTAATCACTTATTTTATAAATGTCCCTCAACTTGGGTTTGTCTACTGCTTCCTCATGATTGTAAGGTTATACATTTTTGGCAAGAATGCCACAAGAATGGTGCCCTTTCTCAGTGTATCAGTATCAAAGGGTTCATGATGCTGCTGTGACTTATTGGTAAGTCTTATTAGTGGTTATGTTTGCCCTGGTTAAGGTCCTGTTTTCTGGGGTTCTCCACTGTAAAGTTACTCTCTTTGACTTATTACTTGAAGAGTATCTTGGAAGAGATTCACTTTGAGACTATACTAATGCCAGTTCTCCTCCAACTTTCACTGTAGCACTTCCTCAGATTTTGTCTGCAACATTTATCCATTCTATCCTGAAGAAGAATCTTTTTCCTTCATTCATGGAAAAATTTCATTATCTTCTAATTCTGCTTTTCCATTCGCTTTCTGAAGCCCTCTCATACCTGTCTGATCATTTATATTAGTATAAATTTTAAGTTATGGATTTAATTGTATCCTCCAAAATATATGCCAACGTGGCTAGGACACAAGTTTCAATATTATGTAATCATCTTCCATTTTGTGATCTGATGTAATCATAGCATGTGTTGTCAATTCTAACCTCTATGTTAATGAGGTATGCTGTAATTTACAGGACTAGCCCTGGTGCGGCCGCTGCAGGTTAAGGCGCTGGACTGCAAAGTTGGTTTGAACTGCAAGGTCAGCGGTTAAAGCTCACTAGCTGCTCCTTGGAAACCCTATACAGGGTTGCTATGGGTTGGAACCAACATGATGGCACTTTAGTAAGTTGTATCTTGAGTCAATCTCTTTTGAGATATAAAAAGATAAAACAAGTGAGCAGAGATCCGGGAGAAAGAAGAGCTGGTAGCTGCACATGTCTTTTGGACCCAGGGTCTCTGGACTGATGCCAAGACACAAGGAGCTCTTTCAGCACACAGCTGTGGAAAGTAGAGAAGGACCTTCCCCTACAGCCGAGAGAAAAAACCTTGCCCAAGAGCTGGCCCCTGAATTCAGACTTCTACCCTTCTAGTCTGTGAAAGAATGGATTTGTTTATTAAAGCCATCCACTGTGTATTCATGGGACAGCAGCATTACATAACTGAGACAGGGCACTTATTTCATTCTAGACGTTAAAGTCCAATACCATCATTTTGTTGCTCAAATTGTTTCTGCTTTGGCCATTAGGCGCTCCCTCATCTTGCTGGGCATTTCACTTCTTATCCTGCCCTTCCTTCCTCTTTCTGCCCCTCCACCCTCTGTAGGGGAGTCCTGGTGTGGTGTTGTGGGATAATGTGTCACACTGCAAAGCTGTTTGAACTGCAAGGTCAGTGGTTCAAGCTCACCAGCTGCTCCTTGGAAACCCTATACAGGGTCGCTATGGGTCAGAATTGACTTGACGGCACTTAACAACAACCCTCTGTAGACAACCTATCCCTATAGTTCTGGTTTGCACTTCACTTTTTTTTTCTCTCAAATAAGCAAGTATCTGTGTATTTTCTAATCTTCTTCTACATTACTTTGGTGGCACAAACTGTTAAGCACTAGACTACTAACTGAAAGGCTGGTGGTTTGAATCCACCCAGAGGCAATTCGGGAGAAAGATCTGGAGAAGTGCTATGAAAGTCCACAGCTTTGAAAATCCTATAGAGCAGTTTTACTCTGCACACCTGAACTCACTATCAACAGAAATGAACTCAACAGCATCTAACAATAACGAATTTCATTTAAGTTCAAGTAGGAAAGGAAAACACACAGTAATTTGAACGGAGATGACTTGATATAAACAATAAGAAGACAACGCTAATAAATACAAAAACAAGATATAAGTAAGGTACACCCACTACTCATAGAGCTGAGAGTCTAAGGACAGAGATTTAGATGTTGTTGGTGAGGACACAGCTAGGACTGGCACTGAATGGCAGAGAAGGTGCCACAGTGCCACCCTCAAGGTTGTCAGGAAGAGCTGTTTTAGAGAGGTACTGAGGAAGGGGTGCTGGGAAGCTCTGTCCTGTAAAAGCCTGTCCAGGGAGCTCAGCAGACAGCAAACCAAACCGTTCTCCTACAGCGTGTCCCCAGTGCCTTTTAGTAATGGAGGTTAACACTGCACCAATTAGCAAAGAAAACAACACTTTCTTCTAAAGAAAAGTCAAATATGGTTTTGTAGATGAGCTAACCAAAGCACCTATTTCTGACATGCCTGCTAGCCTCCTGTAGTTGTGTTTGAAGGCTTTGCTTTTCTCACTGAACTGTCTATGTCAAGGGACTCACTCTGAGTTCCTCATTCCTCATCCACTATTATAGCTGCTCTGGGCTCCACTGAGCAGAGGCTCATCTGTCCAACACTCTCCTATAAATGGGCATATGTAGGTAGGGTATTTCACATACTAGGGGGCTTCAAAATGTTTGTGGAAAAATTCCGTTATCTTTTAATTCCATCTTCCCATGACGTTTTTGAAGCCTCCTCTGATTTTGCAATTGTATTATTTCAACAAATAATGTTGAAGATAAGAATTTTAGTTATACTGAGGTTTATCTATAGTGTAGACTGTAAGACCTTTGGGACAAAATTATATGTAAGTGCATATGTAATGTAGCTAGGTATGTAAGACTGCATCATGCCCTCTATCAATGCTTCCTCCATGGCTTCACTGAAAGAATATGTTATCATTCTTTTAAATCTGCGCTCATGTGAAACGTAAGGAAAAGGTATTGTGGTTTAGTTTTAATCCGCTGTGTTCTTTAAATTACGAGTGTGAGTGAGGATTTCTTTCAGGTGAGTCCTTTTACTCTCTTTTTTGTATGTAAATTACTGACTCATGTCTTTGTCTCATCTTTCTATTGGCTTTTTGGACGTGTCCCTCAACTCTGTTGAGTACTTATATATTTTGGTGGTTGCTGTTTAAGTGCAGCCAAGTTGTATAGGGTTTCCGAGGAGCTGTTGGTGGGTCTGAACCAGCAACCTTATAGCTAGCAGTCCAGTCCTTACCCTACAGCGCCACAGTAAGACTCTGTTTTAGGGTGGTACCTGTAAATATAGTCTTCCAGTTCTGCAGCCACGTTTCCAAAAGTGATTTTGGAAACATGGCTATGCAAAAAATCTCTTTATGTACTCAATTTTATCAATCTTTACTTGTATTGCTTCTAAAGTTGAGTCACAGTTAGAAAGCCTTTCATGATACTATAGTCACCTGGCTTCGTTTTCTACACTTCGGTCCCAAATCCTGTTGGCGTTAATTCTTGTGCATGGTATGATAAATCACTGTAAGTACCTGAATCTAACTCTGAACTTTCTATTCCACTCCTTTGGTCTCTCTGCTCATAAGCCAGTACTCGCTGTTTTAATCATAAAGACAGTAGTGCATTTTAATATCTGGTAAAGTCACTAACCCTGTCTGTTCCCCTTCCCACTCCGAGAGGGTTCCCAGCTACTCTTGCATGTTTTGGTTTTCCACATGAACTTTTGTATCAACTTGTCTAACTCCACAACAAAATCTTGTTGGCATTTTTATTAGGATTGCACTGATTTTATAAATTGCTGAGGAGTTTTATCAGTATCCAAGAACAGAGAATGTCTTTCAATTTGTTCAAAATTCTTCAATGTCCTTCGAGTGTTTTAAGAGTTCCTCACAGTGGTTATGCATATTTGTTATATTTAATCTTCTTTTTGGCTGTGGTAAATGTGATTCATTCTTTCTACCATTATGTCCTCTAATTGTATATGTGATGGCTACTGATTTTGATATATTAGTTTCATATTCTACTGCACCCAATTGTTTGAGTTAGCTTTAGCACTGATTTCTTTGGGATTTTCCAGGAAGACAACCACACGATTATCTCAAATGATGCAGAAAAGGTATTTCGCAAAATCTAATACCCTTTGATGATAAATACACTCAGCAAACTAGGAACAGAAGGGAAATTCTTCAACGTGAGAAATCCACAGCTAACTCATAATCAATGATAAGACTAAAAGCTATTCCCCTAAGTTCAGGAACAAATCAAGGATGCCCACTTATCACTGACATTCAATACTATACTGCAAGTCCTAGTCAGAGCAGTTAGGCAAGAAAAAGGAACAAAAGGCATCCAAATTGAAATGGAAGGCATTCATCTATTGGAAGTCTATTGTTGTTAAGTGTCACTGAGTTGGTACTGACTGAGAGTGACTCTGGAGTGGCTGATGGGTGTGAAATGCTGACCTATTGCCTAGCAGTACAATGTTTATCCTTCAGATTACATGCTTCAGACTGCAAAGTCAGTTTGAACCGCAAGGTCGGTGGTTCAACCCCACCAGCTGCTCCTTGGGAACCCTACACAGGGTCACCATGAGTTACAATCGACTCCACGGCACTTAACAACCACAAATATATAAAATTAGAAAGAATCCATTATTAGAGCAAATAATGAACTCAGCAATGGGGTAGGGCACAAGACCAACACACACAAATCAGTTATTTCCATGCAGCAATGATAAGATGGAAAAACATTGAGAAAACAATCCCATTTAAAATAATACCTAATCATACATTTAACTAGGGAGGTGAAAGACTTGAACCCTGAAAACTAGACAACAATACTGAAAGAAATTAAAGGATTCCTAAGTAAATGGAAGGAGCTCTGGTAGCATAGTGGTTATGAATCAGGTTGTGAACCTCAAGGTGGGCAGTTCAAAACTACCAGCTGCTCCGCGGAAGAAAGATGAGGCTTTCTGCTCCTGTGAAGATTTACAGCCTTGGAAATCCTGTACAAGGTCGCTATGAGTCGGAACCAACTCCATGGTACTCAACATCAACAACAACAAGTAAATGGAAAGGCACTCTATGTCCGTGGACTGGAAGACTTCCTGCTGTTAAAACTGTCAATACTACCCAAAATAATGGAACAGTTAAAGTAAGCCCTATCAATAGTCCAAAACTTTTTTTTTTCTTTTAAACAAAACACAAAAATGTTGATCCTCATTCATAGGGAATTGAGCGAGGGCCCCCAACAGTCAAAGCAATTTGGAAAAAGAACGAAGTAGGAGACTCACATTTTTTCATTTCAAAACATACCATGTAAAGCGAATGTAATCAAAATAGTGTACTAGTAAGCTGTTGCTGTTCAGTACCGTCGAATGGATTCTGACCCACAGTTACCCAGTGATAGGGTTTTCGAGGAGCAGCTGGTGAGCTTGAACCGCTGACCTCGTGGTTCAAACCGACCTTGCAGTCTAGCACATTAACCTGCAGTGTCACACCAGAATTCTAAGGATTGGCATGTACACCAATGGTGTGGACGCTGTAGGTCAACAATGGACTGCGCATCACAAGGTTGGCTGTTCAAACCCTCCAGCTGCTCCTCAGAAACATTATATCGGGTCTGATTTGAGGACACTTATGGTGCTGCGGGCTAATGCATCAGTCTGTAAAGTTGTTTGAACTGCAAGGTCAGTGGTTCAAGCTCACCAGCTGCTCCTTGGAAACCCTATACAGGGTCACTATGGGTAGGAATTGACTCAATGGCACTTAACAACAACAACACACACAGAAGTAAATCCATCCATCTATGACCACCTGATTTTCGACCAAGGTGCCAAGCCCATTTAATGGGCAAACAACAGTCTCTTCAACAAATGGTGTGGGAATAAGTGGATCTCCACATGCAAGACAACGCCATTTCACACTTCACACCATACACAAATATTTACACAAATGGATCAATGACCTAAATAATATATATCCACTGCCAAAAACAAGGTCCTGAAGCTTTATTCTTACGTGTTCTAAGAGTTTTATGGTTCTAATTATTAAAGTTCTTAATTTTCAGAAATGATTGGTGGGTACAGAGTTATCTGCATTTCTCTGTGCTGGATGGAGTCCTGGTGTGGTGCTGCAGGATAATGTGCTGGACCACAAGGTCAGTTTGCAAACTGCAAGGTTGGTGGTTCAAACCCACCAGCTGCTCCTCGAAAACCCTATTCAGGGTTGCTATGTTTCACTGTACTGGGCATACGGTCACTATGAGTCAGTACTGACTCGATGGCACCTAACAACAACAAGTCGGAATCGACTTGACAGCACTTAACAACAATATACTGGATTTGTTTTTCTGTCTTCTGTCTGGAGTCTTAATAATCACTCTCGTTAAATTTTTTTAAATCTACTCAAAAACAAACCAAAAAAGCTCCCCCACCTCAAAGCCAAACAAAAAAGACTTCCACAATTGTTACCTTGCTTTGTATGGAAATTTTAATACTTGTTCAATTCTTCCCCTTTGTAAATTATGTGTTCTTGCCTGGAACCTTTAATAACTGATCTCTTTTTATCTCTGAAGTCTAATAATTTTACTTGGATATGTCCCAGAGTTGAACTGCATTAACGTTTCTAGGTATATGGCAGGGCCTTACAATGTGTGTAGAGCCAGTTTTTAATTTCTGGATTTTTTTTCTTAGATTTTTAAATATTAATTCTGTTCCATTGCTTTGTTGTTATTAAGGGGCTTTGATATTATAAACAGTACCCATTCTTTGTCTGTCTTCTATTTCTATTTCTTTCTCTGACTTAGTTTCTTTCTATATGTCATTTTCATTATCTTGGATGTTTTCAAGGCCTTCTTCAATTTTCATTTGAGTCTATTTTTTCTTGGGTACCTTGTAATGTGGAGTCCTGGTGTGGCGCCGTGGGTTAATGTGCTGGACTGCAAAGTCAGTTTACACTCCAAGTTCAGCGGTTAGAGCTCACCAGCCACTCCTCGGAAACCCTTGTTGTTGTTGTTATGTGCTATGGAGTCGGTTCTAACTTGTAGCGACCCTATAAAGGGTTTCCGAGGCTATAAATCTTTAAGGGAGCAGAAAGCCTAATCTTTCTCCCGTGGAACAGCTGGTAGTTTCGAACTGCTGACCTTTCGGTTCACAGGCCAATTCATAACCACTATGCTACCAGAGCTCAGGGTCATTATGGGTCAGAACCGACTCAACAACACTTAACAACAAACCTTGTAATTTGGAGTCCTGGTGTGGTGCTGTAGGATAAGCACTAGACCACAAGGTTGGTTTGAAACACACGGTCGGCAGTTGAAACCCACCAGTGGTCCTCGGAAACCCTCTACAGGGTTGCTATGAGTCGGAACCAACACAACAGCACTGAACAACAACTATCTTGTAAATTATTCACTTATGAGATAATTTTGGCTTTCTTTTCCATTTTACCCTGATTTCCAACCATTATTTTTTTTTCCTAATTACTCCTAATAATATATATCCACTGCCAAAAACAAGGTCCTGAAGCTTTATTCTTATGTGTTCTAAGAGTTTTATGGTTCTAATTATTAAAGTTCTTAATTTTCAGAAATGATTGGTGGGTACAGAGTTATCTGCATTTTGAAATCATTTACACTTACTTCCAAATTTTCTGATTCAAGGTGGTTTTTAATATCCTCAAATATTTGAATATATTCAATTCTATCTGAAATATAGACAGCTTTCTTCTGTTTCCTGGTTATTCTCCAGATGAGGAAGCATCCTCAGTTGATTTGTGCAGTTGTTTCTGGATTTTATTTCCTCTTACTTGTTTTTATCATCTGGAGGGTTGGGTGACAGTAAAGTCCCAATATATTAGAGTGTTTTTAAAATGTTATTGTTTGTTCTAGTGGTAGTAGAGGAGCCGTGATTTCTTCAATCTTGTGTATCTTTTTCTCTCTAAAGTTTCTGCCCTTTCCCCTTAACTATCTTTTAAATGGTACATCCTGCATCAGCAGAGCAGTGCTTCCTTGCCACAGAAGTGAGGGTGTGGGGAGAATAAGCTCAATGAAACTGCAGGCTGGTTCTGTATAGATCTACAGCCTTGGAAACACTTTCCTAAGGGCACTTCTACAGTACCCTATACAGTTGCTATGAATCAGAACTGACTCAGTGGCAGTGGGTTTGGATGACAGAGCGTATGGAACTTTCAAGCCTAACCAGGAAGACAGAAAATTAAACATATACTTAATATGGTCTCCATGAGCTAGAGCAGACCCAACGGCACCAAACACCACCAAATGAACAGAGCACAGTGAGGATTTCAATCGAGAGGTTTGTTAGCTGCAGTTGAGTCAACAGGCTCTTGGCAACCCCATGTGTACAGAGAACTGCGTGACAGGGTTTTCAAGGCTGTGACTTTCAGAAAAAGCAGATCTCCAGGGCTGTCTTCTGAGGCATGTCTGGGTGGCCTTAAACCACCAACCTTCTGACAGTTATTAAGTGCTGTCATGTTAGTTCTGACTCACAGAGACCCTGTATAGGGTTTCTGAGGAGCAGCTGGTGGGTTTGAACTGCCAACATTGTGGTTCACAGTCCAGTGTTGATCCTACAGCACCACACCAGGATTAGTTGAGTGCTTAACTGTTAAGGCCACCCAGGAGTTCAACAGGGAAGTATGGGGCACTGTATGAGCATACAAAAGGTCCTAAATGGAGTCTTTGATGCTTAGACTCAGGCTTGAAAGATGAGAAATCAGCAAGGCCCAGGGGATAAGGCAGAGAGGGTTACAACAGGCAGATCTGGAGTGAGAGCCAATTTCAGGACGGAAAAGTACTGCAGTATGGCAGCTTGTTGTTGTTGTTAGGTGCAGTGGAGTCGGTTCTGACTCATAGCAACCCTGTGCAGGGTTGCCGAGGCTGTAAATCTTTACGGGAGCAGAAACCCTCATCTTTCTTCCATGGAACAGCTGGTAGATTCAAACTGCTGACCTTCCGGTTCACAGCCCAATTCGTAACCCCTATGCTGGCCGGAGCCCTGTGGAAATACAGCTGGGAAGGCCAGCAGGGTCCACACCAGAGAGGCCCCTGATGGACTCAGGACTTTAGCCAAGGGCCAGCAGCAATTATTTTAGAAAAATTCCAAAGACAGAGTGCCAACGGAGCAAAGGAGTACAGCAGATTTAGGCAACACACCGATGACAGAGCTTGGGGTGCTCAGGGCTTCTACCTCCTGCTGAGAAGTTGTGTTTCCACTCCAGATATACTGAATCATAATCCAGAATCTACATTTTAACAAGATCTCCAGGTAATTCTTATATATACCTAGGGACCTAGCACACTGGCCTGAGGAACTTGTCAAGCTATGTTGTTGCAAAGTGCCGATAAGTTGGTTCCAACTCATAGCAACCCTATATAGGGGTTCCAAGGAGCGGCTGGTGAGTTTGAACCAACAAACTTGTGGTTCAAACGGACCTTCCGGTCCAGTGCTTTAACCCACAGCATCTCACCATGACTCTCTGTTAAAGTATAAATTGGGATAAAATATAGAGGGGTTGTTGTTAGTCCCATCAAGTCAGTTTTGAGTCATAGCGACCCTGTACATGGTTTTTGAGGAGCGGCTGGTAAGCCTGAACCGCCAACCTTGTGATTCAAACAGACTTTGCCGTGCAGCGCATTAATCCACAGCACCACACCAGGACTCCTGTGTAGGGGTTGTTGTTGTTGTTGTTGTTAAGTGCCAGTGAGTCGGTTTCAATTCACAGCAACCCTGGGTTTCCGAGGAGCGGCTTGTAGGTTTGAACTGCCGACCTTGAGGACCAGAGCATTATCCAGAAGCGCCATATAGGGTTGTTGTTGTTAAGTGCCAGTGAGTAGGTACTGACTCATAGTAACCTTATGCACAGCAGAAATGCAAATTCTCAGCAGGGAGTCAAACTGGAATTACGCACTCTGAAGCTGTGTTCTCAGTGATCCTCCAAGAACTTCAGAAATTCAGAGGAGGTCAAGGCAGTATTTAAGTGCATGGATTCCCTAAGGGAGAGAGGTGGACTGAGATAGTCTGGAAAAGGAAATTTAGGTTCTTAAAAAATAGGTATGTTTCATATGGGTAGGGCGCCCTGGTGGCACAATCGTTCAGCACTTGGCTGTTAACTGAAAGATCAGTGGTATGACCCTTGCAGCCCCTCCATGGGAGGTTTGTTTCCATAAAGATGGCAAGGCTTGGAAACCCTATGGGGCAGTTCTCCAGTGTCACGTAAGGTCACAGAGTCGGAATCGACTCCAGGGCAGTGGGTTCAGAGGAAGAGGGCTGTGTGCCCACTGAGTCATTTGAAAACATGGTTGCAAAGCAATCTGACAGATGGAGACTCTATGTGGACGGGTCTGAATGTCTGGCTGTAGAATTTGAAATGAGGTACAGCCATCGACAACTTCTGAGCAAATGAGCATACTCAGTGATAGCTGAGGCTACATGGGAAGGGGGAAGATCAGACTTAGGTAAGACAGGCACCTTTCCAGTGCTCTGGGTGTGGCTCGTGTAAACTATGTTAGCTATGGGGGACAGGGAGAACAGATTTGGCAGGTTTTATAAAAGAAACCAAGGTAGAGTTGAAGTGAATGAGTGAGTATATGAAGGGGACAAACAATACAGTAGGATCAGGTGTGGCAGAACATTAGCTGGAAATTATAATTTCACTGTTAACCACAATTTTCTAGTAGAGGCAGACACAGTTAAAGCAAATGGGGCCAGGCTATAATAGTTGTTGAATGCACAGAGTGGGTATTTGAACTATTATAATACCATTCTTTCAACTTTTCATAATACAACGTTGAAAACAATTTAAAAAATAAATTGTACATGAGAGAAGCAAACTTCTCCATACCTCAACGTCTCCAGGTCAGCGTCCTCTGGGATGACTTCTGGATCCCCGCCTTCCTCAAGGCACTGCAGTTTATCAAGGCTTGAAAATCAAAACGGAAAAAGAATCACTTCAAGGCCGGCCATGCATCTTGTTCACAGCTGCTAGGGTTGGGTCCTAAAAACATCAACGCCCAATTATGAAGCCAGATACAATCCAGCAGGCGGCTCAGTGGAGAGGGAATGGGATAACATGGCCGATTGACGGCGGTCCATACAGTTATACCCGAAGAGGGACCGTTAAGTTATTTTCACGTTTGCGCTCCCAGATATGGCACCTTTTGGGAAAATTGTGTACTATTACTAGTATGCCCGGGAAAGCCTCAAAAGAGACAACAGTTCATCAAGCTATGAACACCCCTCTGATCTAAGTCTCCTATTGTTAAAGTATCTGTCAACGGCAGACACATCTCGTAGAGCCCTGCTCGTTGTTACGAATATGCAACTTAAAAATGCGCCAACAGAAAAATTCATCTCTTCTTCCTCCCAACTCGCAGAAAAGTGCTCACTGCGCTCAAGGGACTTCTTCCGATGTGCCCAACGGAGGAAAGGTCTGGCGGGTGGACGCCTTTGAGCGGATGGTCCTCCCAGCCCCGGGTCTAGGCTACGGGCCCTCCGGGACTAAGTCCCAAGGAAGCCCAGGAGCACAGCTGTCCGTCCCCCACTTGGCCCGGCACTCACCCGCACACTGTCCTTAGCTCGGCAGCCGCCTCCAGGCTGCAGCCCAGATCCCGAGTCACCGCGGCATCCTCCCGGGCGGAGTCGGCGCCCCCTCGGAGGCCGGGCAACGCGGGCGACGGAGGCTCCTTCAACGACAAGTCGTCTGCCCCGCGCAGTCGGCCCCGCCACAGCTCCCCGAAGGCACCCACATGGAAGGAGCGAGTGTTTAGCTCCGGAAGCTCATACTCCGGAAAGGAAACCGGCTCCTGCCTGCCTGCCGTCCCACTACACGCAGGGCCGTCCCGGATGCTTTCAGCCATGTTCACTCCGCTGCCTTCCTTGCAAAAGCTTTGCGATGGGAACTCGCGGAGCGTGATGGGACTTGTAGTTGCGCGGGGCCCCTGGGAGACGAGGGCGGAGCGGCGCGGACTGAGCGTCAGAGACTACATTTCCCGGCACAACCCGGTCGGGCCGGTCCCAGGGCGGGGTTCCGCGGCTCAGTGCGCCAGGCAGAACGCATTGTTCTAGACGCCGGGCGGTGCTGCGCCGGATGCAGCTATTCCATCTTCAGCTTCAGGCTCTCGGGGTTCTCGAGATTACGTGTAACGCCCTTTGTCCCGCAGGGCATCGTCTCCTTTCAATCAGTTCGTTGCTTTCCTCATCGTAGAGGTGTGACCCTGTGTCCCAGAGACTGAGAGACATGGAGGACAAGGGTCGAGTCTAGAAACACGACCAAACCTTCTATCCGGTTCCTTCAGAACCTGCCCCAAAGCTCCAAACCTGTGTGTACGTGCATATATTGTTGTTAAGTGCTGTCGAGTCGGTTTCGACTCATAGCGACGCTGTAAAAGGTTTCCTAGGAGTGTCTGGTGAGTTTGAACTGCTGACCTCGCAGTTAGCAGTCTAATTCTTATCCTGCAGCAATGCCCTTACAATAGTGTTTACTAAGCGTCCAGTAAGTATCAGCAACTACATTGTTACGTGCTGTCCGTCGGTTCTGACTCTTAGTAACCCTACACACAACAGAAGGAAACACCGACTAGTTCTGTGCCATCCTCACAATTGTCGTGTCTGAGCCCAGCATTACTGCCACTATGTTAGTAACCCTAGTGTATCCCATGGTGTGATGCAGAGTAAAGTTTCAGCAGGCGCTACCTTCCAGACTAGGAGGAAAGGTCTGGCTCTGTACTTCAGAAAGCCAGACAATGGAAGCCTGTGGATCACAAGCCATCACGGGACGGTATAGGACCAAGCAGCATTCTTTCATGGTGCATGGGTTCACTATGACTGATCTGCAGCTAACAGGCACAACAACCCTTTCAGGGAGGGATTGTAATTCCCAACTTGTTAAAAGCAAAAGTGTTCTTGTCAGGTGCTATTCTGACCCTTCTAGAGCAACCCTACATATAACAGAGCAAAACATTGCTTTGCCCTGGGTCCTTCTGACAATTGTTGCTGTTTGGACCCATTGTTATAGCCACTTTGCCTACTTCCTTCCTTGAGGATCTTCTTTTTCACTGCTACTCTTGACCCTCTACTTTGTCAAGCATGATGTCCTCCTTCTCCAGAGACTGTTTTTTTCTGATAGCATGTCCAAAGTGCATGAGCAATCTAGTTGTATGTCTTCCAAGACAGATTTGTTTGTTCTGGCAGTTCATGGGATAGTCAACGTTCTTCAGCAACAACATAATTCAAATGCATCAATTCTTCTTCATTATTTCTTAAAATAGAAAAAGAATTATAACGCACTCAGACTTGACCTATACTTATGGATATAGTAGCTCAAAAGAGGGAACAAATCTTTACAGTGAGGATCATTCCCCACCCACTTGGCACACGGGGTTGACAGGGATGGGCAACTTAGATACTGGCTACCCAAAATGGGGGTGCTACAAAGGCAATAAGTGACTGGCTTACAAACTTTCAAGAGGGAGCCTAGTTTCAGAGGGTGAGGGGGAAGGTAGAATCTCCGCTGAGTGGTTTCCAATCCATTGGGACAGGGCTGATGAAAGGAGATGGGGATAAGACTCTTGTGGTTCAATAGTGAATAATTGCTATCAGGACTGACTATGAGTGTTTCAAATGTAAAGGTAGACGTTTTGTCACAAAAGGAGGGGAGTGATTGACTTTGCTGTCCAGGAGTGGCGGTCCCTGGGACCATCAAGGGAGAAGAACAGAGTGTGGGACCTTATTAAGAGAAGCAGTGACGCCAGAGATGGAGGCAGAGATAATGATGTGGAGAGAAGGAGTGACTGGGGACTCTGGGCTCTGGGAGGGACAGGGTCTGTGTGCTGATGGCTGGGGGGCAGGCTTGTGGGGTATACCCTTTGGTTGTTCGATGACGCATAGAGGGGATTGTAATCATTGCAATGAAACCAAATACAATAGGATGAATGTAAAGCTAATGTTCCCCCATGTAAACTGTCGCATAATTCACAATAAAAATTTAAAAAACAAAACAGAAAACCTCAATCAGTCTAGTTTCAGATGGAACATTGTCCATCTCTGAGGCCCCTAAAGGATGTAGCTGGACATCCAATCCTACTTCTGCTATGCCAGAAATACTACAAGGGGATGGCTTTAACAGACAGAAATTTATTTTCTCTCATTTTGGGAGGCTAACATTCCAAATTCTAAGCTCTGAGGGAAGGTCCTAGTCTCCTTTCACTATCTATGGGTGTGGCATCCTTTGGAGCTCACCATCTTCCCCTGGGTCTAGGAGGTTCTGTTTAGGGAACCTGGGTCTAAAGTACACACTCCACTCCTGATTCTTCTTTGTTGGTGGTACTAAGGTACCACCTCAGCTTGCTTTCCTTTCCTTTTATCTTTTGTAAGTAAAATAAAAGAGTCCTAGTGTGGCGCTGTCTCTGGTAGCGTAACGTAGTGGTTACGAATCGCGCTGTGAACTGAAAGGTCGGCAGTTCGAAACTACCAGCTGTTCCGCGGGAGAAAGATGAGGTGTACTGCTCCCTTAAAGATTTACAGCTTTGGAAACCCTGTACAGGGTCTCTATGAGTCAGAACTGACTCCACAGCATATAACAACAACAACAAGTGTGGCGCTGTGGGTTAATGCGCTAGACTGCAAAGTCAATTTGAACTGCAAGGTTGGTGGTTCAAGCTCACCAGTCACTCCTTGGAAACCCTCTAGAGGGTTGCTATGGGTCGGTACCTGCTCGACGGCATTTAACAACAAAAGTAACATAAAAGGCGATGCTGGGAAACTGTATCAGATCAGAGTTGTACTTGAGTAAAAGTATTATATTCCACCCTAATCCCCTTACAACTGCTTGATTGATTACACAGGATCTCAACCCTGGGGATAAAAGCCCATCATGACACAGCTATCAAACCACTGAGAATCATGGTCTAGCCAAGTTGACACATATTTTGGGGGGTTATAATTGACCCAATGACCGAGCCCTAGTATTCCGCCCCCCCATTTGTAACAGCTTTATTAAGAAGGCCTGATAATGCAGTAGTTAAGTGTGTGGTTACTATTTGAAAGGTTGATGGTTCGAATCTGTAAGCTGCTCCTTAGGAAAAGATGTGGCAGTTTGCTTCCATAAAAATTACAGTCTTGGAAACCCTGTGGGGGCAATTCTGCTCTGTCCTACAGGATCAAGACAAGCTGGAATCAACCTGATGGCAGTAGATTTGCTTAACAGCTTCACTGAGATATCATTTGTATCCTTATAAAACTAACCAATTTAAAGTGTACAATTCAATGATTTTTTAAGTATATTCACAGAATTGTGCAATCATCAACACAATTAATCTTAGAACATTTTAATCAGCTGAAAAAGCAAACCTATATCCTTTGGCTATTACTCCCACAACACTCCCCATATCCTCCCCCAGTCCTAGACAACTACTAATTTTCTTTCCATCTTTATAGATTTACCTATTCTCAAGTTTTATCATGATGTTTATTAACATTTATAGAGGAATATCTATTAAAATCCTGAACCCAATTTTTAATGGTCTTTTTCTAGATACTCCAGTATTTATCAGTGGGACCCATCTGTTGGTTTTGTCTGCCTAGTACTCTGTTTCTTAAAACTGACTTTTTTCATTACTCCTTGTGGTCGATTTGGGGTTGCTAGTCTTAGAAGCCGCCTGACTCAGATCACATGACAGAGTTGCTGTGATGCTGGAAGCTATGCCACTGGTATTTTAAATACCATCAGGGTCGCTTATGGTGGATAGATTTTAGTGAATGGTCCAGGGATGGGCAACTGACTCAACTAAAACCAATCAAAATCCTTTTCTGAAATGTTACCTTCTCTGGTATGGGCTGAGGCTCCTCCTGTTCTGATGACTAAAGGATATGCCCCAGCCTGTGTCATTGGAAAGAATTGTTGTTGTTGTTAAGGTGCCAACTCATAGTGACCCTGTGTAGGGTTTCCGAGGAGCAGCTTGAACAGCCAACCTTGCGTTTCAAACCAACTTTGCATTCCAGCACATTAGCCCTCAGCAGCACACCAGGACTCCTGTAGAAGGATTACAGCCACAGATTTAAATAAGCACAGGCACAAGATGGAGAAAGAAGTCAAGTGACGGTGAAGCTAGTGGTGGGGGTCATATTCTCCTCCAGACTTCCCCTGTTGATTTCCGGAAACAAGTTTGTTTTGAATTCTCTTGCCATCTAAACAATAAGAGCCTTCCTGAGGCCTTTCGGCCTTGGTCCATATCCCTCGACAGGGGGAGCTCTCATTCCAGAAAATGAGGTTACCCTTCCTGTGGGAAAGCAACTCTGTTGACCTCTTTGAAGATTGAACACACTGGCTTCAGGGCTGGAGTCCATAAAGGTTCCTAAGAACCAGAGAGAAGGAAGGGGTAGAATCCGAATGGGTATAGCAGGGGAGGGTGGTTCATTGTCACTGGGAGGTGTGGTAGCAACATCTGCTTGGGAAGTGCAGCTGTACAGACCAGTGAAAAAGAAGGACCCGATTGCGCATCTACAGCAATCACAGTTAAAGCAGCAGACTCAGTACGGTTTTATTAGCAGCAAGCACTCCTTGGGGTGGAGTCCTGGTGTGGCGCTGTGGGTTAATGCACCACACTGTAAAACCGTTTGGAGGACAAGGTCTGCGGTTCAAGCTCACACCAGCTGCTCCTCGGAAACCCTGTACAGGTCGCTATGGGTCGGAATCGACTCAACGGCACTTAACAATAACTTCTTGGGGTGGAGCCATAGCTCAGGCAGTTTCTGACCTTATGGAAAATTTGGTTCAAGATGGATGGGCATTGTTGTTGTTATTGTTAAGTGCCATCGAGTCGATTCCGACCCATAGTGATCCTGCATAGGGTTTCCGAGGAGCAGCTGGTGAGCTTGAACCACAGACCTTGCCGTTCAAATGGCTTTGCAGTCTGGTGCATTAACCCACAGCACCACACCAGGTATTAGGACCCAGCAAAACAGAAAGAAGATGTAAAATAGTCCAAGGTCCCAGCATGGGTATTATTATTTAATCTCAAGCCACCTCCAACTCACGGTGATCTCATGTATGTTGTTATTGTTACGTGCAGTGGAGTTGATTCCAACTCCTAGCAATCCTATATAGGATTGCAGTTTCTGAGGAGCAGCTGGTAGGTTTGAACCACCGATCTTGTAGTTCGTAGTCCAGTGCTAATCCTATAGCGTCACATAACAGTGTGATTCCAATCTTGTGGCTTTTGTGCCAGTCCTTTTTTTTGAGGGTTTCCCTGGTTTTTGCTTTACCAACTGTGACAGCTGTTCTAGTTATTGATTTTTCCTGTCAATATGTCCAAAGTAAGTGAACCCAAGTTTCACCATTCTTACTTCCATGGAGCGTTCTAGAATTCATGAAGGAAAAAGCAAAACTAAGATTTTTCCCTTGTGGTTATTAGAACCAACCCCTGGGGTGACACGGTGATGTAGGATTCCATGTCATGAGCTCAGAGGGGTGCTGCAAACTAAGGTTGTTACCTTTTACTAGATTATTTTTCCACAGACTTTTCTTACCCAAGGAAAGGATTAGGAATTGGGAACAAGGAATAGGGAGTCTCCAAGTTTGCCTTTCAGCATCGGCTTTTGCCCTGGGAATGCCTCCAGGAACTCAGCAGGTGGTGATAACCAGGGACTCTGAGCAGGGATCTGGGGCAGGAATGCAAGCTTTGTCTGTGTGTCCAAAATTTCAAAACCCCCACATAGCTAGATTTTTCTTTTTACAACTTGTAACCTCCTGATCTTAAAGTATCAGCAATTAATTTATACAAAAATAAAAAAAACACAATTGTTAAGTGCTGGTCAGTTCTGACTCATAGTGACCCTGTATAGGGTTTCTGAGGAAGGAACTGCCAACTTTGCAGCAGTTCAGTGTTTATCCTATAGCTCCACACCGGACTCCAAAATGCAATTGAGGCCAAACAAAACACACACAGACATCTGGCCCAGGGTCCAGCAGTTTGTGATCCAAGATCTATTGTAGCTCTGAAACCTCCTCAGCTCCCAATGCATGTTCCATCCATCCTTGAAAAACAAGACGGTTAGGAGCTCAGCCTTCCTCAGAGTGAAAAAGCTGCTAATCATCTACAAGTGAGTTTTAAGCAGATACTCTTAACACTTGAATTTATCACAATAGCAGCATGGAACCGAATTACGAATCTAAGTGGGCCCCAGCAGCTCAGCCCCGTGTTGTTCAAGGATCAATTGTAAAATAATATGTGAAATTCTTTCCCCTCTTTTTTTCCCCCCAATGTAATTTTGCCACTGGCCTGTGGCCTTCCTCCCCAGAATTAGATTATAGCTAACTGGGAGCTGATTGAAATCCCATCTGCTTCCCGCCATTTCAATGTTGACTTTACAATTATACTCATATTTCTATCTATCTTCCTTCTTTTTTTTTAAACTGCCTTCCCTGTCACCCAAGCTAACATGTGTCTACCCTTTAGCCAGTGAATAATAATTCCCCCTTCTCTCCCACCCCTGGCCCTGGTAACCATCACAGAATATTTCTGTTAGCATGAAAAGCTTTTCTTGAGTTTTTACACTACTGGTCTCATACAATAGTTGTCCTTTTGTAATAGACGAATTTCACTCAGCGTGATGTCCTCCAGGTTCATTTGTGCTATGAGCTATTTCACAGAGTCTTCATCATTCTTCAGCATTGCATAATATTGATTGTGTGTTTGTACCAAACAACAAAGATATGGAAAACCAAATGAAACAAATGCAGATGATAGTTGTGGGCACCTGAGTTTCAGATAAAGAGTTAGAAAAGTGGATTGAATGTTTACTAGGAGAGAAAGCTGGACAGATGCAACAACAAAAAAAGAGACAGACTGGTTACCAGTGTTGGCTATCCAGACTTGGCGTGGTCGCCTTAAATTTTGTGAGTGGCTTCGGAAACAAAGCATCATATTGGCATTGCAAAAACATACCAGTGACTTGCAGAGATAAAAGTGTATTTTTTTTTACTTGTTCCCCATGCTCCCCTGGTGACCAGAGATGTAGCTGGTCCCCACCTGCATACACCCCGAGTGACGTTCCTGCTCTCCTGGTGGTCGGAGGCACAGAGGCAAGTGCCAATGTGAACCCCATCAAAGGCACCAACCCTGGTGCCTGGATTCAGGTGAGTCCTGTTCCAATCCTGCAGAGCTGACCCTGGCCAGCCCTGGACTAACCCCACACAGGAGAAGCAGATGAACAGCTTTAAGGGGGAATAGTAAAAAAAGGAGGCAAGTGATCTATGTGTGCCAGTTGGTCAGGCATGGTACGACTGTCTTGAACTTTCACAGGTGGCTTTGAAGGCAAGAGGACGGTTGGTGGTGCAGAAACACACCACTATGGCGCTGCAGGATAATGCGCTGGACTGTAGGTCAGTTTGAATCGCAAGGTTGGTGGTTCAAACCCACCAGTCGCTCCTTGGAAATCCTATGCAGGGTAGCTAGGGGTCAGAACTGACTCAACAACACTTAACAACAACAACTGACAAAGAGAAATGTGCAAATATTTTTCTTGTACCCCACATTACCCTGGGGACCAGAGGCATGACCAACTCCCACCCGAGTACATTCCCAGCGAAGTTCCTGCTCTTCTAGCCATTGGAGGTGCATCAAAGTGAGTAACAAGCTAACAGAACCAATCCAGCACCTGGAATCAGCTGTGACTTGCTCCAGCCCTGGACCAGGAGGACTGCTCATCCTCACTGTCCTATAGGACAAAAATACCCTGGTTCCCAGCTGCTTTGGGGTCTGCATGAGCTACTTCCAGATTGAGAGCCCAGAACAGATAACACGTACCTCTACAGGAACTCCACCTCGGCCTGGAGAGTCACTGTCTCATCCCTTACCCACTCACCATGTGAAGTCCTCGCTGGTTTTGACACCTGCCCTGTTTTTGTTTTGTTTTTTTTTCTTTCATTGTTTTGTTTGTTTATTCTTTCTTCCCTTTCTTCCTTTCTTTACCTGCCCCTGGTTTTTATCCTTTCTATTTCCTTTCAGGTTTTTTTTTTTTTTTTTTCTATTTCTTTTTCCCGAACACTTCTTTCTTTCTCTTGGATTTTCTGTTCAAGTTTTGATTATGACATTATATACACACACAACAAAAACAGAAGTGATTCAGTAATTCAAAGGACCCTAAACCTTAAAAAGCACAAGTAACATTGTTGGATTATCCCAATAGACAAGGGAAAATGTGCTTATTATTAATATTGACCATTTCAACTTAGTGCAGAAGTTAGCATCTTACCTGACTGGATTCCTGTTTTTCTGCTACATAAAGGAATTCTAGTTAGTGTATAACGGTTTAGTAAGAAAGCATGACATTTTAAACTTAGTGTTTATTCCCATCCATCAAAGTTGCATCAAAAACTTTGCCCCACTTCCTCATAATCCCTCTCCAGGGATCTCTGATCCCTTTCCCTTTCACTCATCCCTCTCCCTAATTGTGTTTTGTTCGTTTTCTTTTCTCCTGTGGTTTGAGGAAAACATTTTCCCTTTCCCTTTTTTATCTTTCTGGCTTTCGTATTCTTTTCTGTTTGTTGCTTACCTTTTTTTCTTTTCTTTTCTATTTTCTTTCTTGCTGCTGTTTGTTTCTTTGCTTTCTTTCTGTTTTGTGTCTTTTCTCTTCTTGCCTCAGCAAAGAGGAGACAGCAACTGTGCCCATCCGGCCGAGCCACAGCTGTACCCTTTATAGCCCCACCGGCCGGGCAATAGCAAATGCTGGCTGCTATACACCTGATCAACAACAACAACCACATCAGCCAAACCCATCCTAAACTGAGCTGCACAAACAGCAAACAGAGAATGGCACATACACTTCCATCCCTAATCACACCCACGAGGAGGCGGTTGGTGAGTGCCTAAGAAGGCACCAACATCGGTCATCAATTTAATAAAACCACAATAGCACCACAATGTCTCAGAAGGAGCAAGTTCTGTTGACATGAAGAAACAAGACAGAGTGGCTCAGACAAGTTACCAAGAGACAGAGCTAGAAGATGGTTTTGAGGGGGGGAAAGC
>NW_006408583.1:12187429-12190213 GCF_000296735.1 Chrysochloris asiatica
GAGCTACTGCATCCATAGGTGTAGGTCACGTTCATCAATTTGTATCAGATTACTCTTTTTTTCCTCTTCTTTCTTCTTCTAGTTGAGTTCTGATCATCCAGCTATTGCAGCCAGGTCAAGTGGGTATTATCTGAAAATGTAGGTGTTCTTATGCATATGCCCTCCCTTCTTATCAGCTGGACGCTTCACTCTCCACTCTCCACTCTAGTCCTCTGTGGCTATGTCACTGACTCTGCGCTCAAGAGTCCCCAAGTGGTGCCACACTGCTGGCCAACCAGGTCTCCACCCAGGTTCACAGGAGTCTATTGAACATTGTAGGGCTTAGCTCACAGCTTCATTGCTGTTTTCCCTCACTTCCCCTTATTGGTGATCAATGTGGTCACTAAGCAGAGTGCATGTCTGCTCGTACATTCCTATGATGTTTGTTCTTGTTAGGTGCTGTTGAGTGGTTCTAACTCATAGTGACCTTATACACAACAATGAAACACTGCCTGGTCCTGCACCATCCTAACTATCATTGTTAAGCTTGAGCCCAATGCTGCTGCCACTAGGTTAGTCATCTTGTTGGAGGTTTTCCTTGTTTTCATTGACCTTCCACTTTACTTAGCATGATGTCCTTTTTCATGGAGGGATCCCTCCTGATAATATCTCTGAAACATGAGAGATGAAGTCTGTCCATCCTGGCTTCTAAAGAGTATACTGGCTTTACTTCTTCCAGTATAGATTTGTTTGTTCTTCTATCAGTCCATGATACTTTTAGTAGTCTTCTCCAACACCTTAACTCAAATGCATCAATTCTTCTACAGTCTTCCTTATTCACTGTGCAACTTTCACATGCATATGAAGCTATTGAAAATACCATGGCTTGGGTCAGATACATCTTAGTCCTCAAACTGTTATCTTAAACTGTTATCTCTTGAACACTGTAAAGAGTTCTTGTGCAGCAGATTTGTCTAATATAATACATCATTTGACTTCTTGACTGCTGCTTCCATGAGTGTTGATAGTGGATCCAATCAAAATAAAGTCTTTGACAACTTCAATCTTTTCTCCACTTATCATGGTGGTCCAGTGGTGAGGATTTTTGTTTTCTTTACATTGAAGTGCAGCCCATACAAAGGCTGTGGTCTTTCATTTTCATCAGTAACTATTTTAAATCCTCTATACTTTCTACAAGCAAGGTTGTATCATCTGCATATCACAGGTTGTTAATGAGTCTTCCTATAATCCTGATGCCACGTTCTTCTTCATATAATTTAGCTTCTCAGATTATTTGTTCAGCATACAGACTGAATAAGTATGGTGAAAGAATACAGCCTTGGCACACACTTTCCTAATTTTAAACCATTTCAGTGTCCCCTTGTTTTGTTCAAACGACTGCCTCTTGGCTGATCTTACTGTTCAAACTGACTTTACAGTCCAGCACATTAACCCACAATGCCACACCAGGTCTCTGAGTTGTCATGAGGCTTTAAGAAAATAAGAAGGTGCTAGCTCTTCTTCTGTGGTGCTGCAGGATAATGCACTGGGCCTCAAGGTCAGTTTGAACCACTAGCTACTCCTCAGAAACTCTGTACAGGGTTACTATTAGTTAGAAACGACATGACGGTACTTAACAACATCAACACGCTCTTCCTTACAGTGGTGGGGCTTCTTGAAGATACAGAAAAAAGAGAAAACCTTCACTTGCTACTTTTTCTGGATTCCCTGGTTCAATAGGCTGAATATTCAGAAGAACTGCTTTTCGGAAGCCAGGGGACTAGGCAGTTTCTTGTTGTGAAAGGAGGGAGCAGAGTGGCCGAGAGGAGACTAGGGTGATTGGGGTCGGTGTGGAGCTCTAACTCGGTGCCAGGTGGCAGAATAATAATAATAATAATAACCATCCTGCTGAAGAATGAGGTTTATAGCCGTTCAGAAGCCTGACATTAATTATAAGGAATTGTAAGCACTCAGGTAGTTAACAATCGATTGCCCTCTTCCATTCTAAGCAGTATTCTTTTTCAAGGCTGAATAATTGTTAATAGACATATATTTGCATAATGACATTCTTTATCTTCTCTAAATTGCACCAACTAATTGCTGTAGGATACCTCTGCTGTTTCATATTCTTCTTCCCCACACCACCTCATTTCCACTGGTATGTAAAATTGAAATAATTCTCTTCTTCCGAGGACAAAGTCAAATTTATTTTAAGGTCTTTATAGCATTGGGTTGACAAAGAGAGTCTACTGGTAGGAAATAGAGAATCCGAGGAAAAACATCAGAACCCTTTCTACCCCCCTTTGGGTTATAGCAACTGTGGCTGGGGAGGAGAGACTTGGAACAAGGCTTGGACCAGCGCATTTTCTGACTCTGACTTCAATGGCATGAGAATGTCCACATGTCAACAAAGTACCCTAAGATTCTGCCCACCAAATATTAAAAAAAAATGTACCCTAGTACTTCTGCTGAGATACATCACTGAAGCAGAGGGAAGAGCCCCTGGAAATGATATAGAATGGCTGAAGACTGAAAGTTTGAGGCTAGATGATCAGATACTGTTATAAGATTCTCCCCCCATCTTATTAGAGACATATCTTTCAATTTTGTGAGCAGAATGTTGAATACAATGAAAAAAAAATTTAATCTTCTAATTCCTGGGATTAAAGAAATGAGTTTGAAGAGATTTAGAACCTGTTGTGGCACTGCAGGATAATGCACTGGACTTCAAGGTCAGTTTGAGCCTCAAGGTTGGCAGTTCAAACCCACTAACTGCTCCTTGGAAACCCTATACAGGGTCACTAT
>NW_006408583.1:12197195-12201179 GCF_000296735.1 Chrysochloris asiatica
TTACTGATGAAGATCAAAAACCATAGCCTTTGGTATGGATTACATATCAATGTAAAAGAACAAAAATTTTACATATCAATGTAAAAAAACAAAAATCCTCACCACTGGACCAATAAACAACATTCTTATCAATAGAGAAAAGTTTGAATTTGTCAAAGACTTCGTTTTCCTTGGATCAACCATCAACACTCATGGAAGCAGCAGTCAAGAAATCAAATGACGTATTGCATTAGGCAAATCTGTTACACAAGACCTATGTAAAGTGTTGAAGAGCAAAGATGTCAGCTTGAGGACTAAAGTGCACCTGACCCAAGCCATGGTATTTTCAATAACCTCATATGCATGTGAAAACTGGACAGTGAATAAGGAAGACCGTAGAAGAATTGATACTTTTGAGTTATGGTGTTGGAGGAGAATACTGAATGTACCATGCCAAAAGAACAAACTGATCTGTGTTAAGAAAAGTGCAGCTAGAGTGCTCCTTGGAGGCTAAGATGGCCAAAGTTTGTCTCTCATGACATATTGTCAGATGGGACCAGTCACTGGAGGAGGATATTAAGTTTGGTAAGGCGGGGGAAGGGGTCAGAGAAAATGAGGAAGACCCCCAATGAGATGGATTGGTCAAGTGGCAGCATCAATGGGCTCAAGCATGGCAACAATTGTGAGATTAGCCCAGGACCGGGCAGTATTTCATTCTGCTATGCATAGGACTGCTATGAGTTGGTACTGACTCGATGGTACCTAACACCACCACCAACAACAACATGGAGCATCAGATGTAGTCAGTTTGACTTCTGTATATTCCATCTGCTTAAGTCCGTGTGTATAGTCATCTTCTATGTTGTTTAAAAAAGGTATTTGCAATGAAGAAGTCAGTGGTCTTGCAAAACTCTATCATGCAACCTCCAGCATCGTTTCTATCATCAAGGCCATATTTTCCAACTACTGATCCTTCCTCTTTGTGTCCAGTGTTTGTATTCTAATCACCAGTAATTATCAATTCATCTTGATTGCATGTTTGATCAATTTCAGACTGTCAAAGTTGATAGAAATCTTCAATTTCATCCTCACTGGCTTTAGTAGTTAGTGCATAAATTTGAATAATAGTGGTATTAAATGGTCTTCGTTGTAGGCATATGAATATTATACAATCACAGACAGTATTGTATTTCATGATAGATCTTGATATTTTCTTTTTGTTGATGAATATGACACCATTCCTCTTCAATTTGTCATTTCCGGCATAGTAAACCATGTGTTTGTCAGATTAAAAATGACCAATACCAGTCCATTCCAGCTCACTAATGCCTAGGATATTGATGCATATGCATTCCATTTCATTTTTGACAATTTCCAATTTTCCTAGATTCATACTTCGTGCATTCCATGTTACAATTATTAATGGATGTTTACAGCTGTTTCTCTTCATTTTTAGTTGTGCCCCATCAGCAAATGAACATTCCAAGGCTTTACTCCATTTACGTCATCACGATCAACTCTACTTTGAAGAAGCAGTTCTTCCTCAGTTGCATTTTGAGTGGCTTCCAACCTGAGGGGTTCATTTTCCAACAGTATATCTGACAATATTCTGGCGCTCTTTATCATGTTTCACTATTCAGTATTCTGGTACTGACAATGTTCCACTGTTATTCATGTGGTTTTCAGTGACTAAATATTCGCAAGTAGTCCGCCTCTCCTTCTTTATTGTCTGTCTTGGTCTGGAAGTTCAGCTGAAACCTGTCTTCAATGAGATCTCTGTTGGTATTTAAAAATACCCATGGTATAGCTTCCAGAATCACAGTAACACACAAGCTACCACAGTACAGCAAACTGACAGAGGAGTGGGGCTTCCCAGAACAGAGATACTAAATTATCAAAAAAGGATTGTCAGGTATCTTTAGTCCCAAGAGAGCATACTTCTAAGTGTAAACACAGGCCAAAGTCAGTCCTGGGCTAGTCCTGGAGGTCCCAAAGGGCTGACTGCATAGGTTCCAATTTAGGTCTGCTAAACAACTGATCAGGAAAGAAAACAGCTTGCAATGAAACCCAATCTATTGAAAAGCTGAACATTAATTACCATTTCAGAATTTTCTAGAAGAAAATAACTAGCTATACCATATGTTATTCACACCCTTTGGGAGATACCCTTACAATCATGTCTTAACACATGAAGAAGTCCTTATACCCAGGGGAGAATAAGAAGGCCAGTTGTTCCTTAAAAAACAGCTCCAAATAAATCACCCAAGGAGCTTAAAATCATGAGCTAGCAATTAAGGAGGACACATGGGATTTGGTTTCTTTAACCAGCTTGACGCAAAGCAATTCCCAGTGGAGATCTGCGAGCCAAGCTTAGCTGTTTACAATGACCAAGCTAAATATACGGATCCCAAATTCAAGAACGAGGCCCAGTAGGAAAAAGCAAACCAACTGATGATAACTGAAATGGTATTCTTTCTCTGTGCCGATAGGTAGGTAACTTGGTATAGAAAGATTTGTGGTCTGATAAGTCACTTAACCATTCTTCCTCAGTCAGCCTGTCTGTCCATCTGTCTGTCTCCCCCTTTACCATGTCTTTTCCAATCATTTTCTTTTTAATATAATAGTATCTGCCTTGATGAGATATCTTTGAGAGAAAGTATGTCAAACACCTAGCTCTAAGCAACCCAGTGAAGAATAAAGGTTGTATTTAACAGGATGTTAAATATTTCATATTAAACATTGAACAGTAAATATTATTTGTGAAAATGTGTTTTCTGTGGACCTCTACAGAATAAGGTGGTTAACAATCCAGGATTAATCCCCAATGGGGTTAAAGAACACTAAGCATAATAAGATGTTCCTGTCTTTTTCAGGAGACGTGGAGGTGAGAGATTCCCAGTGATGGGGGCGCATAGGTTACACTGTTTGTCCCCTATTCTTCCCAGGAGGCTTCCCCTGAGATCACCATTACTCAAGTTCCCTTGCTGGCTAGTTAGCAGTTGGATTTGGCCAATGTGACTTGACTACAGGAGAGAGTTCTAAGTATTTCTTCCCTGCCATCTCCCTACTCTGGGGTTGTGTCTTTGGCAGTGGGTGCATACTTCTAGGACTACACTTTGGCCAGATGGCTCCTGTCTCCACAATTCCAGCTCTTACTCAGCTTGGGTACTGCAGTGAAACTTGTGAGTGCTGGAAACAACGGGACTGCTTGTTTTTCCAGGTCTTTCACAGAGTGCTGTCTCATCACTTTTTAAAAAATCACTCTGTTAGTGGAAAACACTTGCAGTGTTTTCCTTCTCTGAAATGTCTCTACCTTATGCAGGTTCCGGCTTCTGCAGGTTTTACAGTATTCCCTTCTCTTGCCCTTTCACACCTGAAGTGGCCATGGCTTTGCCCTTGTTATAAATGTGAAGATGACACTATCCTTGATGGATTCACTAGCCTTCTGCACTCCTCTTTAAGCAGCCCCCTCTTTACAGTCATTCATTTGAATTATCTAGAGAGAATGCTAGTTTCTGTTAGGATTCTTACTGGTCAAGGGTCTTGAAGAACTCACCAATGCACCATGAAGGAAAGATACAGCTTTAATGATCTGTTAGTACCAATTAGCTAACCACATCACTGCAAGTCAACTAGTTATTTCCCTGATGCTTAGGAGTTTTCCATGCTTCTTAATACTGTATAGTACATTTCCTGAATCCTAACAATTTTTCATGCTCCAAGATAGCAAGATGGAAGTTGTTGTTGTTGTTGCTGTTAGGTGCCATTGAGTTGGTGCCGACTTATAGTGACCTTATGCACAGCAGAACGAAACACTGCCCGATCCTGGGCCAGCCTCACTACTGTTGCCACACTTGAGTCCATCAATGCTGCCACTTGGCTAATCCATCTCCTTTTTTTCTCTGACACCCCCTTACCAAACATGATATCCTTCTCCAGCAACTGGTCCCTCCTGACAATATGTCTGAAGTATGAGAGACGAAGTTTGGCCATCTTGGCCTCCAA
>NW_006408583.1:12202759-12204582 GCF_000296735.1 Chrysochloris asiatica
TGTTCTTCCATGTAAACTATCACATAATTCACAACAAAACATTTTTTTAAAAAGAGGCTATTTGAATAATTTTAATTTGAGTGTCACTGATTTTCAGAATGTTTCTAGTTGGTGTAAGTATTGCAAGAGAGGAAAAAGGTTGATAAAAGAAGACTAACTAGAGAAGAGAGGAGTATTGGGGAGCAGAGGGGAGAGGGGATTTGCCCCAGACTGGTATGGCGTGTGCCCCAGCTCAGCTCTCTGAAGCTGGAGTTGTTGATTTGCTAGGTGATCAGGGGAAGGAGGAAGCACAGTTGGGGGCACAAGGATTCGAGGGGGAGACAGGACGTTTGGAGTGGGCTTTGGAGATCTTTGAAGGTGCCATTAGTGGCAATAGGGAAGACTCTCCAAGTGACATAAAGGTCCAGAGTTGTCAAAAAGTGGAAGACAAAGAAGGAAAGAAGGAAGGGTGGCTGTGCCCGGAGCTGGTGACTGATGCACATGAGGAGCTCTTCTGGGGAGTCCCAGAAAGTCAGGGTGGGAGCTGAGGGAAGTGGGAACACTTTGCAAGGGGTCTGAGTGGAAATGAAAAAACTTGTAACTAAGTGGATTCATTGGGAATTGCATTTGGCCACTAGTACCAGAGACAGGAAAAAACCCAGTGGTTTAAACCATCTAGACTAATTTTGAGATGACCATTGCAGCTCTCTCTCACACATCCCTTCCCTGGAAGGAAGGTGGAGGGACAAAGGGCCGAAGAAGCTTGCCTTGCTCACATCTCCCTGACTTCCTTCTCTGTGGGAGAGACTGGAAATGGAGGTTTGCTGTTTGTTTGTTTAAAACCTTGGCACTTTGCTGCAGTTAATAAACTTAGGTTT
Organism: Chrysochloris asiatica; assembly: GCF_000296735.1. Classification (NCBI taxonomy): domain Eukaryota; kingdom Metazoa; phylum Chordata; class Mammalia; order Afrosoricida; family Chrysochloridae; genus Chrysochloris; species Chrysochloris asiatica. The sequence goes on from NW_006408583.1 coordinate 12,203,617, forward strand.
GATTTGGTAAAGAAGAGAGAAATGAAATGATCTATCCTGACAAAATTATTGATGTTGCTGCTGTTCCAACTCATACATCCTGTATAGGGTTTCTGAGCCTATATATCTTTCAGGAGCACAAAGCTTTCTCTCACAGAGCGGCTGGTGGGTTTGAACTGTTGAGGTTAGCAGTGCAATGTGTAACCCACTATGCCACCAGGGCATGACTTTATTCATATGCACAGGCTTGTCTGGCTCAGCAATATATGACACATCTGTAAAGAATGTACTTGTTTTTTAGTGGCTATTCATTCACCAAGATGTTGTGAGGAGAATACTGAAAGTACCATGGGCTACCAAAAGAACCAACAGATCTGTGTTGGAAGAAGTGCACCCAGAGTGCTCCTTGGAGGCCAGAATGGCCAAACTTCATCTCTCATACTTCAGACATATTGTCAGGAGGGAGCAGTCACTGGAGAAGGATATCATGTTTGGTAAGGTGGAGGGTCAGAGAAAAAGAGGAAGACCTGCAACGAGATGGATTGACAAAATAGTAGCATCCGTGGCCTCAAGTGTGGCAACAATTGTGAGGCTTGCCCAGGACCGGGCAGTGTTTCATTCTGTTGTGCATAGGGCCGCTATGAGTCGGTACCGACTGGATGGCACCTAACTGTTGCGGACCTTGTAAGACTAGTCAGAGGTTTGAGGCCCTATAGGGCCGAGTGTAACAAATGAGGCCACTGGCAGTTAATGGCAAATTGCTTTCATCTTAATATTCAGTTATATATATTAAATTAATACATGGAGCCTTTGATAATCCACAGATAAATGAGATATTTTCCTAAAGGCGAGACTAAAAGTTGCAAGGTCAAGCCTTTCTCCAAAGGATTAACTAAAAATATCTTAGCTACTTCTCGGTTCTTTGTTCTATAGACAAAGAACCCATCCACCCTAATCGTTTTCCAGGTGCAGCCCATTCACCTGGGC
>NW_006408583.1:12205028-12212535 GCF_000296735.1 Chrysochloris asiatica
TGGAAGGCATGTAGTAAAGATTGCAGGGCAGTGAGTTGCTGCCTGCAGAGGCCATGATGCCTGTAGTCCCAAGCCTGCCCACCAGTTATGTATCCACCCTGGCTTTGGGGTGCCTCATTGTCTCTCTCTTTGTCTCTTTCTGTGTATTCTTGATATATTGCAATTGCTGTCAGGTATCTCCTCCTCGTGAACCGAACCCCTATGTCGAGGCAGGTCCCCAACACCTAACAACAACAATGCAAAGGTGGAGTCCTGGTGTGGCGCTGTGGCTAAGGCATCAGACTGCAAAGACTTTTGCACTGCAAGGTTGGCGGTTCAAACTCACCAGTTACTCTGCTGAAAGCCTCAGGGTTGTTATGAATCAGAACCAACTCTAGGGCACTTAACAACAACTACAATGCAAAGGCTCTGTGGGATAATGCAAAACTGACTACAAAGTCAGTTTGAAGCCCCAGGTGGGTTGTTCAAATTCACCAGCTGCTCCTCAGAAACCCTATACAGGGTCACTATAAGTCAGAACTGACTTGATGGCACTTAACAACACCAACAGTAAAGCAGAAGCTGGGAAGTAGAATAATGAAAGAAAAGCAAGAAAGAAAAAAGAGAATGGAAGTGTTGGAGCAGGGGATGAGGAAGAGGACAAGAGGAAACTATAGACATGAAAAACAAGTACAGGGATGAGGAACAGGTAGGTCTCCGTGTCCCACACTGCAGTTCCCACCTCAGTGGCCAGGTGGGCGAGGAGGAGCAGTGTTGCCGTGTGTCTCACAGTGACTCCATGTGTGTCCGAGTAGAACTGTGCGCTCTACAATTTTATCAATGGCGGCTTTGTCAGAAGGAGGTCATCAGACCTTTCTTCTGAGGTGCCGCTAGTTGGACTCGAACCACCAAAACATTTATAACAATCGACTTCATTAATTGTTTGCACCACCCAAGGACAACCCAGGAAGGAACCCCCAGGCAAATAATTAGTACATATCCACTCTGAGAGCAAACCCAGGCCAATAGATGGGAATGAAAGAGGGAGAAGAGAGGGTGAGAAAGTTCCTGAGCAAGTAGCTGCCATGCTGTGTGAAGAGGTTTCTCAGCCAGCAGGAGCCAGGCCCCAAGGGGCAAGAAAAGCAGCTGGGAGCAGTTCTGAAAACCTGACCGTTGGTTACTGCTGTGGAGGGGAGACACTCATCTCTGCTCATCTCTGTGCTTCCGGAGTTATGAGTCACCCATTTCCCATGCTGCTGAGGGGCGGAGTGATGCTAAAGATAAATATTATAAACATTGGGCTAATTCTGCTTATTTCCATGAAGGCCAATGCTGGTGACCTTGTGCCCCTGGATCTTATTTATGCGTTAGTCATTGAGGTCTTTCCTGGAAAGTATTATTTTATTTCTGAGGCCAGTGTGGCAGTGAGTGCTCTCTTATCAGCGGAGGCAGGCAGAGCATCCCAGAGTGGGAATGAGGGATGCTGTTACCATGGTAAAGCCATGACTGGCCGAGCATCAGGAAGATGTTGTTCCTTACTATGTATCTGTACTCGTCCCTGATGGGGCATAGCTGATTTCCATAACCCCATCAAAGAAAGCTTATATGTCCTACTGGGGAGGAAAGAGAGAGCAATGTCAAAGGTGGAAAGAGGGTAGTTTTCAACCATGAGGCTTTTGGTTTTAAGCTTTTAATGGTCTGCTTAGGGTTTGCATAAGGTGGTTGACTCATGTCAGTCAGCTGGGTAGAGGGTAAGATAAACTAGTTAGGTGGTGCTAGGCCACCGGGGTCCTGATGTGGCACTGTGGGTTAATGTGCTAGACTGCAAGGTTGGTTTCAATCACAAGGTCAGCGGTTCAAGCTTGCCCGCTGATTCTCAGAAACCTTCTACAGGGTAGCTGTGAATCAGAAACAACTTGACAGCACTTAACAACAAACACATAGCACTGGACTGCTAACCACACTGTCAGCAGCCACTCCTGAAGAGACAGGTGAAATTTTCTACTTCTATAAAGATTTACAGCCTTGGAAACCCTATGCAGGGTCGCTGTGAGTTGGAATCAAATCAATAACTGTGGGTATAAATAGGCTTATTAGCTATGCAACATTGCACACTTAACCTTTTCAACCTGTGTTAGAATAAATATACGTTCACCAGTCAGAATCAACTTGATAGAAGAGGGGTTTTTTGTTGTTGTTGTTGTTGTTATTTTTGGTCTGAAGATTGATAGTTGGAAGTAGAAAAACTCATTTGGATGTTTGTTTACAAAAAGAATTCCTGAGGGTGGGATTGCTGTATTTACATCTTTAGTGTTTGTGAAGGGAGTTCTTGTGGCACAGTGGTTTAAGAGCTCAGCAGCTAACCTAAAGGTCAGTCTGATTTTGCAAAATCGAATAATAAACCCTCACTCTTGCTAAAATGAGTACAGGTTGGATTTGTTGAGTGTTTGTCTGTAAACACTCCTGATAACTCATTGGTGACCTCAAATGGGATGAGGCAGTCTGCCCCAGTTTTTCCTCTATTGGGGTAAAGTCCTTACTGGGGCTTTATAAGGACCTGCCAGTTGTCAAGGGGAACGGAGGCAGTATCCGGTATCAACGATGTTTCTCACAAATGTGTATAAGTGATTGCCTAGAAAAAGCACAACTACTTAGAGATAGAAAACAGATCAGTGGGTTTGGGGGCCTAAATTTGGGTTGGGAATGAGTTGGATTGCTTACAAAGGAGAATAAGGGATTTAGGGGCTATGGACTGTTTTATATTGTAACTGTGGTTACATGACTATATGTTTATCAAAACGATAAAAACTTAAAAAAAATAACTATCAAAACTCATAAAACTGTACACTAAAAAAGGATAATATTGAACTTATGGCAAGATGGCAGACTAGGCAGATGTACTACACGGACTTTCTACAACAAAGTTGTTGTTGTTGTTAAGTGCCATCGAATTGGTTCCAACTCATAGTGACCCTGTTTAGAATGTGAGAAGCAGCCAGTGAGTTTGAACCACTGACCTTGTGGTCTAGTGCATTATCCCATAGTGTCACCCAGAATTCCACAACAAAGATGTGAGACACAAAATAAAATAGACACAGATGAAAATTCTGGCACCCTGAACTTCAGAAGAAAGGTTAGAGACATGGATGGGGTGCTTGCTGGGAGGAGAGGCCAAGCAAGGATGATGAGAGAGGGAGACAGACTGGTGAAGTGCTGGCCAGATGCGACTAGACCATCTTGTGAGCAGCTTTGGCAGCAGAGAGAAGCCTAACAGAGCAGATTTGGGTGGATGATGGAAAAGGTTCAATTTCTTCTTTTTCTCCACACTTTTGTGGTTACCAGAAGTGTGGCCAGCTCCCACCCTCATCTAGAAGTTCAGAGCTTCATGGTTGGGAGCCATGCCAGTGTGAGGTAGGAGCTGGCTGTACCATTTTGGTGTGCTGCTTTGGTGCCTGGATTTAGGTGGGCTGTGCTCTGGACCTACAAAACCTTCAGAGCCACCAGACCAGCATTTAACCAGTTACCCTGCCCCAGCTTCCCTGTGGTCCTAGGAAACACTGAAACTAGCTCCATCAATGCCCCATGAACTACTTTTGGATTGAGTTCTCTGAACATAGATATTACTGAGGCTAACAGGAACTCTGTCTATGGCCAGAACTTTACTGTCATGTCTCTTCCACACCCACCTCGTGAACTCCTGGAATTGCAGGAGCTCCCCTGAGATTCATCCCCTCTGGGTCCAACAACTAAGCTATTAAATTTAGAAGAATTCAGGAAAACACTGTACGACTAACCAGACAAAATAAATGCAAAATTTGAAACAAAACACAACCTGCAATTAGAAATCCAGAAGATTAATACTAAGACCTCTGAAATAGACAGTACATTGAAAGAACAAAGGAGTAGATGTGAAGCAATGGAAACCCAAATTACTGAACTTGAAGATAAATGCCTTAATACTAGTCTGCTAGAACAATCAGGAAAAAAAGTATATATCTAAAAAAAACCTAAGAGTTATGTGTGACACCATGAAGAGGAACAGCTTATGGGTGATCAGAATTCCAAAACAGGAAGAGACAAGCACAGAAAAAAATGTCAAAGAGTTGTTGGAAGAAAACTTCCCAAACATCATGAGAGACAAGAAAATAAACATACAAGAAGCTGAATGAACCCCAAACAGGATGGATCCCAAAAGAAAAGAAATCATCAAGCCATCCCAATAAAGCTTTCCAAAATCAAAGACAAGGAAAAAATCCTGAGAGCAGCTTGGGAAAAGCGACAAATTACAAAAGAGAACTAATAAGACTAAACTCTGATTTCTCAGCAGAAACAATGCAAGCAAGAAGGCAATGGGATGACACATACAAAACTCTGGAAGAAAAAAACTTCCAACCAAGAATCATATACCCAGCAAAGCTGTCCCTCAAATACAATAGTGAAATTAGGACATTTTCTTATTAAGAGAAATTAAAGGAACTTGTAATGACCAGACCAACTTTGCAAAAAATGCTAAAGGACTGAGAATTAACAACAGCAGACAACAACCTGAAATTAACATTCATGACAACACTACCCAGAAATCAATCCAGATATAGAAGTGTTTAAAGTGAAACAAACCTACAAGACTGAAAATAGGGAACCAGAGGTATCAACGTATCATGAAGTCAACTACAGAGCAGAAAGAGGGATTAATGCAGAGCCACAACTTCCAAATGGCAAGGAAGTCTAGTAGATTTCAAGACAAAACAGACTATTTTAAGTAGGGAAAGCAAAAAGAATAAATTACAGGCTAACCCCTAAGAAAAACAACACACCAGCACATCAAAGTTAAAAAAGGAAAATCATAAAGATTTAGTAAACATTAACACAACAGAAATGAAAATGAAAAGAAATCTCACAAGCAAAATGAACTCAACATAGAAAATTATGTGGAACAAAGAATCCAGCAGCACCACAAAAGAAGCACAAAAAATGACAGTAATCAATTCATACCTACTGATAATTACATTTAATGTAAATGGATTAAATGTACCAGTCAAAAGACATAAAGAGCAGAATGGAGAAGAAAACAGGATCCTTCAATAATCTATCAACAAGAGACATCAAAAAGATAGGGACAGCCTAAATCCCCATCAACAGAAGAAGGGTTACACAAACTTGGGTACATACACATAATGAAATACTGCAAAATGTTGAAGAGTAATGATGGATCTATGAAACACCTCATACCATGGTTGGACTTGGAGGACATTATGCTGAGTGAAATTAGTCATTCACAAAAGGACAAACATTGTATGAGACCAATTTTGTAAAAAGTTAAGAAAAGAAAAGTTTCTTGATAAATGAAAACAGTCTATGATGGTTAGTGGGTAGTGTGGGTAGAGAAAATTATTCATGGGCTAGAGGGTAGACACATGTTAACATGGGTGACAGGGCAGGCAATATACAGTAGGAGGGAGGTCAGCAGACCAAAGATGAAGGTAGTAGGAGACACAGGGAGGAATGCAATAGTTAAAGTAAACAGGTAAATGTTGTTATCTGTTGGTATGTGGAGGGGATTGCAACCATGTAGTGAACAAAGTGGATGGTTTGTTGAATGTAAAACTGATGATCTGTTCTGTAAATCTTCACTCACTTCATAACAAAATTGAAAAAAAAAAAAGGATAATATTAATACATATAAATTATACCCCAATGGATCTGACATTTAAGAAAATTGGTCACATTATAGTAATTATTTTTATAATTTCACTTATTGGAGAGCTTGGAAAGAAATGAATTCTAATAGATCATTGCTTTTTTCCAGGAAGACAAAAGTATTTTTTGGCTAAAATGGAAAACAATTTTTTTCCCCTAGGGTAACAAAAGTTTACCATGAGTTGGAAATTCTCATCAGAAACTACATCTGACATTTGAAGATTATTTTAGAAAAGGAACATTTTGTAACTATTGGGTATAGTGGGGGAAAAAAATAAATGTTTAAATGATAGGCTTTATTTAAGTTTAATTGAAGTTAATGCTTTGTGAACAGTGGTTTCATTTTTAAATAACTGTACCTTTTGGCCCAGTGGTTGTCTACTCATAAATGTATCCTAAGGAAACAAGGAGACAAGAACATAATATATTGATAGGGAGCACTGGTATTGCAGTGGGAGAAGCATTTGGTTGCTGAATTGGAACTCAGAGTTGAAAGCTACCAGCCGCTCCTCAGGAGGAGTCTGAGGCTGTCTGATCCAGTAAAAGTTTACAGTCTCAGAAACCTTCGAGAGCAGTTCTACTCTGTCCTAATGGTTCACTATGAGTCAAAATCAATTTGATGGCAGTTGGTGTAGGATATTCAGGGAAATATAGAGTAATGGGTCGGAACCGACTCGATGGCACTTAACAACAACAACAACAATAGAGTAATGAAAAATGGGAAACAATCTAAATGACCATCAGTACAAATTCATTATGCAAGTAAGTAATGCTTATTAAGTGTTGTCAGTTTGGTTCCGAGTCATAGGGACCCTGTGTAGAGGTTCTGAGGCTGTCAATCTTGGCCGGGACAGAAAGCCTCATTTTTCTCCCACTGCATGGCTGGTGGGCTCAAACCCACCAAACTTGTGGTTCACATTCCAGCACTTATCCCCTAGAGCCACCGCACTCACATACGTAATGCTATGACCACAGAAAGGCTAGTGTGATTTTTGTCATCTGCCATCAAGTCAGTTCTGACAGAGTAGAATGGCCCCACAGGGCTTCCAAGGCTATAGTCTTTATGAATATGCCATAGACTGCCAGAAGAATGAACAAATCTGTCTTGGAAGAAATACAGTCAGAATGCTCCTTAGAAGAAAGGAAGATAAGACTTCATCTAGCTTATTTTGGACATGTTATGAGGAGGGACCAGTCTCTGGAAAAGGACAACCTACCTGCTAAAGTATTATAGTGAAGATTGTGAAGCGGGTGCAAGATCAGGCAGTGCTTTGTTGTTACACACAGGGTCACTGAGTAGGAAGGGACTCGATGGTACTGTGGAGTAACTGGTGGGTTCTAACCTCTGACCTTTCAGTTAGCATCTAAGCACTTAACCACTGTGCCACCAAGGATCCTTCTAAAAAGCTATGTTGTTGTTGTTAAGTGCCATCAAGTCAATTCTGACTCATAGCGACCCTGTAGAGGGTTTCCAAGGAACAGCTGGAGAGCTTGAACCACCGACCTTGCAGTTCAACAGATTTTGCAGTCTGATGCATTATTAGCCCACAGAGTCACACAAAACAAAGCAGCACTCTCACTATTTGCAATACAAATGTGAATTTGGGGAACTCAAAAGAATCAACTGAGAAGCTATGCTATCCAATAAAATAAGTAAATAATGAGGTAGAAGATTACAAATGATCTTTGGTCTTGTTATCAGGAGGTAATAGTCTCTGGAGAAGGACACTGTGCTCAATGTAAGGAAATTATTCCTCAAAAAAAGAGGAAGACCCTCAGTGAGATGGATTGACACAGTGGCTACAAGAATGGGTTCAAACACAGCAATGAG
>NW_006408583.1:12213032-12215580 GCF_000296735.1 Chrysochloris asiatica
TTGCTCTTGCATGTTGACATGCACCCCATTAGCAAGAACCTTAAACTGACCATTTCCTGGACATCCCTGCTTATCCTTACGAATAAACAGGACACCTTTTCCCCACCCAAAACCTTTTAAACTCCAGCAAAGTTTTTGTTAGCATCCTGATATGGCACTGTAGGATAAGCACTGAACTGCTAACTCCACTAGCTACTCCTTGGAAACCCTATACAGGGTCCCTATGAGTTGAAAGCAACTCAGTGGCACGTAACAACAACAAAACCTTTTTTCTTGGAGGTGGGGATTAAGCCTTGAGTTAAGCCCTACTGGAGTCACATGTAAGCCTCTTAGGTTTAATAAACGTTTGCTCGTATGTAAACCCTGCCTCACCTAACCATTCTTAATCAGAAGGCAAGACCACTTTCTTGAAGGGTGAAGGTGAATCTAGCACTACGTGTAACATCTTCAGTGTAGCTTGGACTTCTTCTGTCTATACCATGGGTTCTTGATCATATATTGTTGTTGTTAAGCGCCGTTGAGTCAGTACTGACTCATAGTGACCCTATGCACAACAGAATGATACACTGCCTGGTCCTGCACCAACCTCACAATTGTTGCTACATTTGAGCTCATCACTACTGCAACTATGCCAATCCATCTCTTTGGGGGTTTTACTCTTTTTCTCTGACCCTCCATTTTACCAAACATGATATCTTTCTCCAGCAACTGGTCCCTCCTGACTATATGTTAGAAGTATTAGAGACAAAGTCTGGTCATCCTGGCTTCCAGGGAACATTCTGGTTGTACTTCCAACCCAGACTGGTTTGTTCTTTTGGCAGTCCATGGTACTTCTAATATTCTCCTCCAACATCAAAGCTGAAAAGCATCAGTTACTATACGGTTTTACTTACTCACTGTCCAACTTTCGCACACATACGAGGTTCTTGAAAATACCATAGCTCGGGTCAGGCACACTTTAGTCCTTAAAGGGATAGCTTTGCTCTTGAGCACTTGAGGTCTTGTGTAACAGATTTGCCGAATGCAGTACGTTGTTTGATTTCTTGACGGTTGCTTCCATGAGTGTTGATAGTTGATCTGAGCAAAACGAAGTCTTTGACAATTTCAAATTTTCTCTTTTCTCTATTTATATGCTATCTCTTAAATGAATGAGCATTGACCAATTCTTTTTGGTACAGTAACTCTGTTCATACCTTCCATCTTCTTTTGATGCTTTCAGGATCATTTAATATTTTGCATATGTTTTTGTTGTTGTTAGATGTTGTCGGTTGGTTCCAACTCACAGCGACACTTTGCACAACAGAATGAGACACTGCCAGGTCCTGTGCCAACCACACAATTGTAGTTATGCTTAAGCCCATGACTGCTGCCACTTTGCCAGTCCATATCACTGGGGGTCTTCCACTTTTTTGCTGACCCTCCACTTTACAAAGCACAATATCCTTCTTTAGAGACTAGTCCTTCCTGATAATCTATCCCAAGTATAAGATATGAAGTTTCACCATCCTAGTCTCACAGGAACGCTCTGACTCTACTTCTTCCATTGCAGGTTTGTTTGTTCTTCTGGCAGTCCATGGTGCTTTTAATATTCTCCAGCACCATAATTCATATGTGTCAATTCTTCTACAGTCTTCCTTATTCATTGTCCAACTTTTACAGGCATATAAAGTTATTGAAAATACCATGGTTTGGGTCAAGCGCATCTTAGTCCTCGAATTGATGCCTTTGCTCTTGACCCCGTTAAAGAGGTCTTAATGCAATAGTCATTTGATTTCTTGACTGCTGCTTTCATGAGTGTTGACTGTGGACCAAAGCAAAATGAAATCTTTAACAACTTCAATCTTTTCTCAATTTTTCATGACATTGTTTATTGGTCCAGTTGTGAGGATTTTTGTTTTCTTTGCATTGAGGTACAATTTTGAAGGCTGTAGTCTTTGATCTTCATCAGTAAGTATTTTAAGTCCCCTTCACTTTCAACAAGCAAGGTTGTATCATCTGCAGATGGAAGGTTGCTAATGAGTCTTCCTTCAATTTGATGCCATGTTCTTCTTTATATAATCCAGCTTTTCCAATTATTTGCTCAACATACAGATTGAGTAAGTATGGTGAAAGGATATAACCCTGGCACACCCATTTTCTGATTTTAAACCACTCAGTGTCACCTTGTTCTGTTCAAACTGCCTCTTGGTCTATGTACAAGTTCCTCATGTGCATAATTAAATATTCTATGATACTCATTCTTCACAATGGTCTCCATATCTTGTCATGATTCACACAATTGAAAGCCTTTGCATAGTCCAGAAAGTGCAAGTCAACATCTTTTTGGCATTTTCTGTTTTCAGCCAAGATTCATCTGATGTCAGCAATGATATCCCTAGTTCCATGCCCTCTTCTGAATCTAGTTTGAATTTCTGGCAGTTCCCTGTTGCATGAATAATTTCTTCTAGAAAGATCAGCGCAAGGCTGATCCCTATGAATTGGAGGTTAAACATAACCCAAGTGTTTGACTTTTTCAACATGTTACATCACTCCGTAGCCCTTGATATCC